>NC_134483.1:210654110-210758045 GCF_040206685.1 Ascaphus truei | reverse complement strand
GGGTAATGATAATAACCTCAATGATCAAGGTGTAGAGCAAATATGAGTGCTGGGGAGATGCAGGTAAACCATGTGTAATGGTACATGAAGTGGTATATGTGTACTAATGGCGTTGTGTGGCTAGCTCAGGTCTCTATATATACCATAAAGTCCCCAAACAAGCCCCAACATAACCAAAAAGTACATACCAGAGATGATCTTCGTTTCAATGGAATTCCCCTTAAACAGCACAGCTCTGTCCTTGTAGTGGGTGCTTCACGTCCATGGAGGTTCAGAGAAGAGTAGTCCCAAGGGGGGCGTAGGCGGAGCACTGCCAAATCAATGAGGAAGAAAGGAGAGGGGGCTGCATCCAGTACTAATAAAAAAGTTTATTTAAGTGGTCAAAGCATGAACATAAACACTTTTACGCGTTTCGGGAATTGCGTCCCTTTCTCAAAAAGTGTATCCGCGTCTGCATGCATACCTGTTTCATAGCTGTCCCCCGCCCTCGGCGATGACGTCACGGGGCCGAAAACTCGCGCGAGTTGGTCAGAGAGACCAGCCCATTGGCTGAGAACACCACCAATGAGTAGCCTCCCTGAGATCTCGCCCCCAAGTGAGCCGTGGGACCGGGAGATGACAGGAATAAGGGGCATAGCTGCAGGAAAAATTACAAAACACATTGTGGAGATATAACACCTTAAAAATAATATAAATAGTTATACAACAAATTAAAATCACGGATAAAAACCATCTATTTAGGATAGAAAGGCTCATGACAAAATATATGTTAAACACGTAGCATGAGTCATCTACTGCAATGTTATTATCAGTACTTATCAGCCAGAACAACAGCCCGGTTAGCAAAACTGGCATATGTAGACCCACGAAACAAGTATAACAAATTTCAGTAGGAGATATAAATATATCTAAATTCTTAATGGGTGAAACATAATGGTAATGTATTGCAGAATTCATGCAACAAACAATATTCAACGGATGAATGGAATTTGAAAAAGGATTTTGAATTAAATGAAGCATATAAGCATCTATGTGGATTAATGATCATTGAATAAAGATCCACAAATGATAAGAATCAACTCCTCTAATACAATCAATGAATAAAAAGACTGTAATGTCCCTCTTTTGTGCATATGTAGTAATAATGCAGGGGAAGGGGGGGGGGGGTGTGTGAAGGGAGGGGTGAGGGGAGGGGGAAGGGGGGGGGGGAATGGGAATGGGGAGAGGGGGGGGGTGGAGGGGGGGGAGGAAAGAAAGGGGGGAGGGGGAAGGGAGGGGGGGGGGAAAGGGGGGGGGGGGGAAGGGGAAGGGGAAGACAGTACAAAATCAATACAGAATCAATGGTATCAAGGAATAATGATAGAACAATGATAAAAGAGAAACGAGGAAATACATAACTACGTATAATAAATCTATTAATTTCTGAGTGCTCAGATAATTTAAGCAAAGAAAATGCTTGAGTTCCCAGTCCAGATTTATGCCCCTGGGTGCCATAGACCCAAGGCATAAATCCAGAACATCTCTCTTTTGTTCAACAATGACTCTCTATCTCCTCCCCTCACATGGGGTCGTACGTGTTCCACCGCACTATACTTGAAACCCTTAGTGGAGCCGGATTGGCATTGTAAGAAGTGGCGTGCCACTGGATATCTTTCATCTTTGTTGAGGATAGTTCTTACATGTTCTGTAATCCTCTCTTTCAATGGACGAATCGTCCTACCCCACATATGAACACCCGCATTCACACCTGAGTACATACACGACAAAATTGGTGTTACATGTCATGAAAGAGGATAAGATGTGGTTCTTTTTTGTGTTAACATTCTTATATGTTTAATAGGATAGGCATACTTGCACATCTTACAATTTCCACAACTGTAGAAGCCTTTCACCTTATTCAACTTTTTCTGTCTATCAGGGTCAAAAAGACTTGGAGAGACTCTATTGCCGATGGTCTTAGTTCTTCTAAAAACCATCCTGGGACGGTCTTTGATGAAGTTCTCTATGTCTTTGTCTAATCTCAATACGTCCCAGTGCTTAGTTAAGATAGCTCTGATGTTTTGTGCCTGTCTGGAAAAGGTGGTAATGAATAAAGGTGCCTCTTCAGCTGCACATTGTGTGTTTTTGCACCCTTTTTGTGCTTCTTTTTGATCTTGTTCAAGAGAGTTAATCTATCTACATTGAGTGCAAATGGTATGCTTTGTTGATATCTGCCTCTCTATATCCCCTATATCTGAATCTTTCATAGAGTTCTTTAGCTTGTGTTATGAAGGTCTGATCTGTTGAGCATAATCTCCGGAGTCTAAGGAATTGCCCTTTCGGGATTACCGGTAATGAGGGATTTAGGATGAGCACTGTTGGCTTTGAGCAAGGAGTTTCTTGAGTTTCTTTCTGAACATTTTCGTTTGAATTCTGGAATCTTCATCAACATATAGATGTAAGTCCAGAAAGTCTATCTCGCTCTCATGAGATTTAATCGTAAATTTAAGGTTGAATTTGTTATTGTTCAGATATACAAAAAATTCATGTAATGTGCAAGTGCTACCAGACCAAATAATAAGGAGGTCATCAATGTAACGTCGATAAAAATGAAATATTGTGTCTAAAGGGGTTGGTGTCACCAAAAATTGTAAGATGTGCAAGTATGCCTATCCTATTAAAACATATTAAGAATGTTAACACAAAAAAGAACCACATCTTATCCTCTTTCATGACATGTAACACCAATTTTGTCGTGTATGTACTCAGGTGTGAATGCGGGTGTTCATATGTGGGTAGGACGATTCGTCCATTGAAAGAGAGGATTACAGAACATGTAAGAACTATCCTCAACAAAGATGAAAGATATCCAGTGGCACGCCACTTCTTACAATGCCAATCCGGCTCCACTAAGGGTTTCAAGTATAGTGCGGTGGAACACGTACGACCCCATGTGAGGGGAGGAGATAGAGAGTCATTGTTGAACAAAAGAGAGATGTTCCTGGATTTATGCCCTTGGGTCTATGGCACCCAGGGGCATAAATCTGGACTGGGAACTCAAGCATTTTCCTTGCTTAAATTATCTGAGCACCCAGAAATTAATAGATTTATTATACGTAGTTATGTATTTCCTCGTTTCTCTTTTTATCATTGTTCTATCATTATTCCTTGATACCATTGATTCTGTATTGATTTTGTACTGTCTTCCCCTTCCCCTTCCCACCCCCCCCCCCCTTTTCCCCCCCCCTCCCTTCCCCCTCCCCCCTTTCTTTCCTCCCCCCCCTCCCACCCCCCCCCCTCTCCCCATTCCCATTCCCTCCCCCCCCTCTTCCCCCTCCCCTCACCCCTCCCTTCACACACCCCCCCCCCCCCTTCCCCTGCATTATTACTACATATGCACAAAAGAGGGACATTACAGTCTTTTTATTCATTGATTGTATTAGAGGAGTTGATTCTTATCATTTGTGGATCTTTATTCAATGATCATTAATCCACATAGATGCTTATATGCTTCATTTAATTCAAAATCCTTTTTCAAATTCCATTCATCCGTTGAATATTGTTTGTTGCATGAATTCTGCAATACATTACCATTATGTTTCACCCATTAAGAATTTAGATATATTTATATCTCACTACTGAAATTTGTTATACTTGTTTCGTGGGTCTACATATGCCAGTTTTGCTAACCGGGCTGTTGTTCTGGCTGATAAGTACTGATAATAACATTGCAGTAGATGACTCATGCTACGTGTTTAACATATATTTTGTCATGAGCCTTTCTATCCTAAATAGATGGTTTTTATCCGTGATTTTAATTTGTTGTATAACTATTTCTATTATTTTTAAGGTGTTATATCTCCACAATGTGTTTTGTAATTTTTCCTGCAGCTATGCCCCTTATTCCTGTCATCGTCCCGGTCCACGGCTCACTTGGGGGCGAGATCTCAGGGAGGCTACTCATTGGTGGTGTTCTCAGCCAATGGGCTGGTCTCTCTGACCAACTCGCGCGAGGTTTTCGGCACCGTGACGTCATCGCCGAGGGCGGGGGACAGCTATGAAACAGGTATGCATGCAGACGCGGGATACACTTTTTGAGAAAGGGACGCAATTCCCGAAACGCGTAAAGTGTTTATGTTCATGCTTTGACCACTTAAATAAACTTTTTTATTAGTACTGGATGCAGCCCCCTCTCCTTTCTTCCTCATTGATTTGGCAGTGCTCCGCCTACGCCCCCCTTGGGACTACTCTTCTCGGAGCCAGGACTAAGACAGGGAAGATAGGATCTGGGTATCAGTCGCACCCAGACTAGGTCATATTAACCCCCTTAGGTCCAAGATAGTTCCTAATCACCTTATTAGATTGTGGCTGCTTCAGGGAAACCCCTAGCTAGGGACATTTCCCCATTAGCTGTATATAGTTAGTTTATAGTGCCAGTGAAGATGCCACATTGTGAAACATAGCCTGCGGTCTGGGACCCGATCCAGGCATAAATCATTAAAGACTATTTTATTGGTGGGACCATCCTGCTGGAACCCACCCCACGCACACGTGGAGGCTTTGCTGACGTCGCTGGATTTCTGGGTTCCCTGTTGTTAATCAGCCATTCTGGGTATTGGAGTACCCGGCAGGTACCTCAACTAAAGTGCATCAACAGATATGGGGTAGCGCTACCATTCACACTTTTGGGGGGCCTTGACATTGGGTAAAAGGACATCAGGGTACTGGTGCCAAGCATCCTTTGTACTGTGGGGACACTCATTTGATGTAAGGGGGTTGGGAGTGTATACATATATAATGTGGGGTAGTAGTATTATATCCTGTTTAGTAAAACCTGTTATATTCTACTGGTGTGTGTTTATTATATTTGTAGAGGGAGGAGGGGTTGGCCTGGTATTAAAAGGGGTTGCAACCCATATGGCCACCCCTGACCTCACCAGGGAGGCAAGGGGTTAACAGGACTAAGGTCCAGGAATGTGGCTTACATCTTGTCATGTCAGGAAAATGTATGTTCCTCTGTTCCCATGTTTCATTATAATCCTGTATTTTAAAAATGTTTTCAAGTGCATTTCTGTATCTCCGGTTCTGGAGGTCGCAGAGAGTTGAAATTTGGCCAATATGTAGAGTCACTGTAGGCATTAAAAACTGGCAAATTTCGACCCACTGGGCCCACCAGAACGGAACTTATTAATATGTGAAGATATTAAAGTGTATATGCTATTTTGGATCTGCTCTGAAAATGCAGACTCCATCTGCTATGCTAATTGGTCAGGAAGGGCAGCCGGATGAGTTAGCATAATCCCTGTGATCAAAAGTTAACTGCCCTGATTGTTTACTCTAGGAACCAAGTACTGATCAAAAGACTCTGCCAGTCTAACTGTTTACCTGAGGGCGGAGAAGCATCAAACTGGAGTGGTGTGTAAGTTTTATGTCTACACCTACAAACAATGAAGATCCTGCCAGATACTTCATCTGGTAGACTGGTCGTCGCCCCTGATTTAATTATGGGGCTACAGAAATAAGACCCTCAGTCCCAGTACGCATGGGCTAACTAGCTGCGGGGCATGGGTTAAACTGTGATTCCACATTAGGGATTGGATACAGATAATTATTCACCAATAGTCTGTATTCAATGTTAAGAATAGGGTAACAAAGGTATATAAACTGTGTCAACCCTACAGTTTTTGTGGTTCTTCTGATTTCATCTTGAATGTCACCGGATTGCTGGAGAATTGCTAGCTGATACTTCTCCATTCCCCAACCCTAAGTATGTGTTACCTTCTTGCCTGTTAATTGTACTATATTGCTGTGTTCACCTTTTTAAGGAATAAATATATTTTATTATATCTAAGCCTCGTTCAGTTCAACCCAGATATTTGGTGTTTGTTATATCTTAACTAGAAAAAGGATGGTGTGATTAGCGCTAAAAAATGAAATTATACAATGCTGTGCAAAATATTACAACATGTGATAAATATACAACAATATGGCAAGGCTGCCAGGAAAACTAACCCAAACACAGTTAGTGATAGACAAGGAAAACAATACAGACCGGCGCCTTAAAGTCCAAATGGGAGGTTATGAGTTCAAATTGATGATTTGGAATGTCCAACGAATGTTGCTTTGGTCCAGTTGACAACAGGTTCCTCAGCAGCAGAATGGATATATCATGCAGGGGAGACAAGAGGACAAGATCATAGTGTAACACTGTGTGATTAAACCAAAGAACACAAACATAAACAGACTGACACACATGACACTGAACAATACTAAACAATAAGCTGACTAATGATATAGAAGATTTAATAAACACAATAAAATGCAGCTGGCTGGTGACGAGCAGGTCTAGGATCCGGTGTGTAAAAACCGGAATCCTACTTACAGCAAGTCTCTAGGATAGGCGCAGGTGAGGGTAGTGTGTGCGTCCGACAGATGATGTTGGTGGATGCGTGCCACGTGTAGATGCCTTCAGGAGCTTCCTATGATCTCGGCCGATAATGGCGACGCTTCCTTCTGCCTCACGTGGTGTCCTCCGACGGCGCCCGGAAGTGCGTCACAGCGGGTGGGACGATTCACCAGGTATCACTGCCGATACCAAATCCTTCAGCCTGCGACTCCAGAAACTGCTTGGAAGGTCTGCTCCTCTCACAGTACAGCTGTGCAATGATTTTCAATAGCCCAACGCGTTTCGTGCGCATGCGCACTTCTTCAGTGTTATATCTTGTCATAAGTTACCGTGACAATATTGTCCTGCACGGGGTTATCCAACATTGTTAGGATCCCGTGCAGGTGGAGGCACAGTCGTTAACCGGATCAGGTACACCCCAGGCTCCCAGTAGCGGAGGTTCAGGCCTCCTGTGAGACGCAGGTAATGCACCACATACACCGTAGCCGCTATATCTCCCAGGGGGTGGGGGAAAGTGCATTACATTTGGAAGTGCTGCTGAGATCTCAGACCTGGGGTGCCCTACTCAGCAGCCAAATTATGATCCCTCCCACTCATCATCATGCTAGTACCCTCAAGCCATGAGGTCCATGCCTGGGCCTTCAAGGTTCAAGAACCACACAGCCACGTAGTCACAGTAGGGAACATTCCCGCTCTCCTGGACCAAACAGAGATCCAGGACCACCTAAGACAACTCCCCGGCCTAGACAAAGTGTGGATGAGGGGTCGAGAGTTTGACACCACCTTCCAGTGGAGTACCATATTACTGACGGCGGGTTGGGAAATATGCCGGGAAGATGCCCCTCAAACTTTACAAGTCCCAGAGGCCCCGCAAGAGGGCTACCCCCTCATATGCCCTGATTTACCAGAAATCTGAGAAATGTTCACCTCAGTACTCTCCTCAGCTGTCACTTCCCAAGCTGAAACATTCCCCTTCTCATATCTCAGCAGGGGGTGGCCGACTACTGCTCCAGTTTCAAGTACGCCCAACAGGGTAGACACAACCCTACCACGAGTAACCGTCACCCCGAGTGCCATACAAGGGGCCACCAGCTGGGCCAGGATTCCCCCATCTACACCTACCTCAGGCCCTAGTTCAAGGCCTACCAGTGATAGTTGCTTATCAAGTGGCGACTCCACCCTGGGGGTGACCCTACCGCAAGTAGATAAGGCCATAACTATGTAATCACAGTCACAAAATTACAGAAAGCTAAAGGCCTTCTCCGGGATAGTGCCCACGCCTCTAAGAGAAGAAGGGTTCGAGACCTGGAGGGAACATGCCCTCCAAGTGATAGATGAGTGGTCGTGCTTGGAAGCCCTTAAGAGACAGAGGCTGGTCGAATGCTTCCGGCCCCCGGACGTGCAACTGGTACAGATGAACCGGGACACCGAAGGGGACTTTACCGCTCATGAGTTAGTGGAACGTTTAACTCAATCGTACACCGGCGAAGACAACGAAGACAAGCTTCTGGCTCAGTTCAAAGGTCTCCGCCAAAAGGAGGGAGAAGAATTGTCCACATTCGTTCACAGGCTCCAACTATCCCTGTGGACACTGCTATCCAAGAAGATCATCTCTGTCTCAGAAGTGGGCCGGTATCGGCTCAAACAACTGCTGAAGGGATCCCTACCTTCCCATCCGGTAGCCCTTCTGAAGCGGGCCGCCCCGGCAACCCCCGTACCTCCTAGCTTTATGGCCTTGATGCGGCTGGTCAGAAAGCACGAAGTTCAGCTGCACTTCCATGCCCCTAAAAAGACCAAAGAACCCTCATGGGCCATATGGCCGTCCGCTCCAAAAGTCCAAGAGACCTACCGTACGAAAGAGGATCCTTCCCCAAGTCACGATAGCCAAGTCCCGGACATTTGGGAGAGTCACTCCGACCTATTGGAGCGAAGTTATGTCATCTGCTACCACTGTGGTCAGAAGGGTCATGTCACGGGCCTGCCCAGAAGAAAACAAACTCCCCCAGAAGGACTGTCAGTCCTAACAATGATTTGCGTGGTCCAGACGGCCGAGACACCTTCCGTATCAGCCGAATCTCTTGAAGTACCTGGCGACACCCCTTCTGAACCAAGCCCCAATGATGGAACCCCACCATTGGACGCTTACAGTTGGGTGGGATCCGCTGCCATCATACGCATCATTGTGGACGGTGTTTATTCAACGGCGTTGTTGGACCCTGGGTCACAAGTGACCATTGTGTACAGGGAGTTCTACAACCAACATCTCAACACAGACCTTTAAAGTCGGCATAGACCTTGAAACTGCGAGGACTCAGTAATGAAGATAACCCCGTCGACGTGGTAGTGAAGGTTGAAGATTCTGCAGCTGAACACTGGCAAATCACAACCTATGGATGTGGAGCATTGGTATGCCCCGAACCCAGAGAGCATCCCAGTTCCCTGATCATACTGGGAACCAACACCGACATAGTGTGGCCATAATTCAGGCCTACCTGCAAGAAACCGACGAACTGCCTCTGGATAGCCTAATCATCCATCCCATCCTTTTGGAGGAGTGTTGCAAGGTATCTGCCCTAGACCATCATGAAGATCTCTTCAACTTGCAACTGTGAGTAACAGTGATTCCACCAGGGGGAGTGAAGCGCATGATCGCACTGTGCAGCTACCCCGACCGAGATGAAGCCGATCACCTCTTTTCCCTGGAGCGTATGCCCGATGAAGACGCCCATCGAAGCTACACGCTGGTGCCCTAATTGCGGGAATGGACCTCCAATGGACCTCCAATCTTCCGGGAAGAGTTAAAGTGTTCGTCCATAATATCTCCCCATATCCAATGGCTTTTGATCAGTGAAGAAAATTGGGGTGAATATACCCAGTCATCTCCGTGGAAGAGATGCCTCAGCACTACCGCCGAGTGGAAAGGCTGACTAATGGCCAGATTAGAAGAACGCCGGGTCATATTCTCCATAAGTGAGATGGACGTGGGCTGCAGCCAAAACGCCCACCACACTATCCGGCTAAGTGATGCTACCCCTTTCCGCGAACGTTCTCGTCGCATCACCCCTCGGGATGTGCACAATGTGAGAAACGTCCTACAAGAGATGGAGACAGCCGGGATTGTGACTGAGTCCCGAAGTCCCTACGCCTCACCTTTCATTGTGGTGAGGAAGAAGAATGGGTCGGTATGACAGTGCGTCGACTACAGAACTCTGAACAACTGCACCATACTTAACCAGTACACTCTTCCAAGAATAGAGGAGATACTCAATGCGCTGAATGGAAGTCAGTGGTTCAGTGTTCTCGACTTGCGATCTACCAGGTACTACCAGGTACCAATGAGTGCAGAAGACTAGGAGAAGACCGTCTTCATCTGTCCCCTTTGCTTCTATAAATTTATGCACATGCCCCAAGACATCTGGGGAGCTCCCGCTACCTTTCAGTGCCTAATGGAGAAAACCCTCGGCGACATGAATCTCAAAGGAAGAATTCCCTGTCCAGGTTGCATCATTGTGCATTTAAAAAAAAACAATTCTCTGGCCCAATGCAACAACGATATTGGGAACCGGGAAATCTTGGCCATGAAGCTGGCTCTCAAAGATTGGAGACACCTGCTTGAGGGCACTGAAGATCCGATAACCATCCTCACCGGATCATAAGAACTTGCTTTACATTGCAGGTGCACGCCACCTGGGAGCTCGTCAAGCCAGGTGGTCACTGTTTTTCTCTAGGTTTAATTTCTTAATTTCATCATTTCCTACCTTTCCGGATCCAAGAATATTAAAGCTGACGCTCTTTCTCGACAATTTTCCCTGAGGATCAGCAAAAACCCATTTCACCACCCAGATGTATTCTCTCGGCCACATCATTTGGAGCGATCAAAGACATTGTATGTCAACAAAGACACATCCCTCCTGGCATCTCACCTCCGCAGGACCGTCTCTTCACTTTGCCCTTACACCGTAAGAAGGTCCTCGAACTGAGTCATTCGTCCAAATCTGCAGGCCATCCCGGAACCAAAAGCACCTTGTACCTCATCTCTCGCACCTTTTGTGTTAGGAATCTGATTTCTCAGCGCCGTCCGCACAACACATAGACTACCCTCAAGGAGACTCAGGGCGCACAGCGAAACCTCCGCTTACTTGCCTCCATAGGCCATCAGCTCCTCCGTCGCCGCAGGGCCCCTCCCCTCGGCAGCCCCACCGCTGCTCCTCCTCAGTGGCAGGCGCGGGTCCTCCGTCCCGCACGCACACGTGTGTCCTCCTTCGACGTTGGTCGCGTGCACACGCAGCTTACAGAGCGCACGCCCAGCATCCACTCTTCTACTTCCACTTCTGCTGTGAGGCTCTGCCCCTGTACACCACACGGGTGTAATCAGAGTACTACCAGTGCTCACCTGGGTTATATCAGCCACACCTATCCAGAGAGGCTCCCTGCAGTCGTCCTGACCCGCCTCCATCCCTGATTGGTCAGCCCAGCCTTATCTAGCATCTCTGAGCCCTCACTCATCGTTCGACATAGTCTCTGTATGGATGTGTTTGGTGAACTCTCGCTTACTACAGCTTTTGACATGGCTCGTTCGACTACCCCCTTTGGCTCTCGACTTCAGCTCTCCTTGGACTACGTATTCTCTGGCATCCCAGGGACCACGGCTTGGACTTCAACCTTCCTCATCTCTCCGCTCCCTGACCTCGGCAAGGCAATCACTATTCTTCTTTTATACCCGGTACCAGCAAGTATTGTCTACGTTACTTATATCTGGCCTGGCAACGCTTAACACCACACCCCAGACTCACTCCCTTTGCTGCGGGTGCGTGTATCCCTACTTCCCCCTTCGGCACAGAGGACAGGTCTGGTCTGCGGGCAGCACCGGCGTAACATTATGTCGAGCCCACAAGACGCAGACCAGACTGAACTAAGGCAGTTTCTCTCCGATCTGCATCAGCAAAACCAGGCCATGGCAGATCAAATTGTGACATTAACGCGTCAGATCGCGGTACTCTCAGCCCGAGTACCAGCCGACCCCTCTTCTGGCGTTAACCCCCAGCGCGCAAGCGCAGCAGTTGCTAGCAGCTCTGATGTAAAAATTCCGCCTCCCAAACCCTACGCTGGCGAATGTAGAGGTTTTCTCAACCAGTGTGAGGTGCAGTTCGAAATGGCCAACCATCACTTCGATACTGGACGTAAGAAGGTAGCCTACATTTAATTAGTGCGCAACCCAAAAAACAACTTAAAAGTATTAAAAGACTAATATCATATTATAACAACAATTTATGTGTACCCCTATAAAGCATGTCGTACTATGCGCACGATAATAAACACAACATAGTTAGAGAGTGGCTAAGCACTCCCACAAACTAGGATAAAAGACAAGAAAAAAGCGCAAAAAGCAAATGGTGAAGTATATCAAAAAACTTGTTTAGTATAAAAAAAGGGTAAGTATTCTGCGTATGACACGAGTTTACCACACAGCTGGCATCAGGGTGGACAACAGAAACCTGATCTCTCAGGTAAGTGATCTTCAACAGTCTCCAGACGTCATCTGGTCATCTGGGTCTCTCACACTGACTGTGATTTTTGATCATAATCTGGGTCGTCTCTGGTCTGCAGGTGACAGGCTCTCCGTTGTCATTTTAGGATCACTCCTGGCGCTTGCAGGAGAACTCCTCGATCAGCAAAATACACTCTGTGGTTCCTCCACCACACACAGACGTTCTGACCTTACCTAGGATTATCCAGCCTTTAAGGCCAAGTTCCAACAAGTATTCGATTCCCCCGCACGCCGGGAGATGGCATCTGTTTCTCTCCTTCAGATCACGCAAGGGAGACGAATGGTGACACTGTATGCCGTGGAGTTCCGGACTCTCGCAGCCGAGACTAACTGGGGACAGGAGGCTCTCGTCTCTGTATTCTGGCAAGGTCTGGCTGATCCCATCAAGGAAGAACTTGCTTGCCAATCCAGGCCAGATCAATTGGAGGTTCTCATTGAACTAGCAGTCCGAGTGGATCAACACATCCAGGTACGCCGCTCCGAGCGTCAGCGCTCTCGTTTTTCTAATTTCCAAATTCCCTTCCTAAGTACTCCTGCGGGTACAAGTACCACCACTCCTCTTCGTCCTGCCTTGGAGCTACCTGAGCTGATGCAACAGGGGTATAACGCATCCGCACACCTGTACGGCAATTTCGCCACGCCGGGGGATTGTGTTTCTACTGCGGATCCACTGAGCACCTGGTTCGGGAATGTCCTCTGCGGCCGGGAAACGGGAACACCCAAGTGAGTACAGAGGGGCTCTCGCTGGGTGTCATGTCTCCTCGCCCCCTCCTTAAGGGGAAATTCCCTAAGAAGCTCACCATAACTGTGTATCTTACGGGCGATAACTTTAATACCTCTACCGCAGCGTTCATTGACTCGGGAGCAGGAGGAAACTTTATGGATCTTGAATTCGCCAGCCTGAACCACATACCGCTCGTGAGGAAAGAGAGCCTCATCGCACTGGTCGGTATAGACAGACATCCTCTTATCCCGGCATACATCTCCTTAGAGACGGCTCCTCTCCTTCTGACCTCCCATTCGCACAAGGAGACCCTAGTCCTCGATGCAATCCATGCTCCTTGGACACCCATAACCCTTGGCCTTCCGTGGTTACAGCTAAACAATCCTCTGATTGATTGGACTTCCTCTTCATCCATTACTTGGAAACCGATGTCAGGCGAAGCATTCCAACCTTTGGCTAATACCACGTTCCTGAGATTATCCTTCCTTCCGTTTACCATCAATTCAGGGACGTTTTCAATAAGGTCCAGTCGGATCTTTTACCCCCTCACAGGACTTATGATTGTCCGATCGATCGTGTTCCAGGTTACAGTTTGCCTAAATCCAAGACCTACCCCTTGTCTCTACCAGAGTCTCAGGCCATAGACGAATATATCCAAGAAAACCATAAGAAGGGTTTCATCCGCCCCTCCAACTCCCCAGCAGGGGCTGGATTTTTCTTCGTGAAGAAGAAAGATGACTCGTTAAGGCCTTGCATTGATTTCAGGGGTTTGAATCGCATCACCGTTAAACATCGTTACCCCCTTCCCCTCATTACCGAACTCTTTGGTAAACTACATGGGGCTAAGATTTTTTCCAAGTTGGATCTACGTGGAGCATATAATCTGGTGCGCATCAGACAGGGGGATGAATGGAAGACAGCATTCAACACACGTAGCGGCCACTACGAGTATCTTGTAATGCCCTACGGGCTATGTAATGCCCCAGCAGTCTTCCAGGACTTTATCAACGACGTTTTTCGTAACGTACTCAACATTTTTGTAATAGTTTACTTGGATGACATCCTGATTTTTTTCCCAAGACCTCCAGGATCATATTCGCCACACCTCCTATGTTCTCTCTTGCCTCCGTGAACACCATCTGTACGTCAAGCTGGAGAAGTGCACCTTCCACCAGACCTCTACCCAATTACTGGGTTACATAATTTCTGACGAGGGTTTTATGATGGATCCCGGTAAACTCCAGGCAGTGACTGAATGGCCAAGACCCGAGACTCTCAAGGCCATACAACGCTTTTTGGGGTTCGCAAATTACTATCGCAAATTTATATGTAATTTTTCTACCATTGTGGCGCCCCTTACAGCTCTTACGAAGAAAGGGGCTGACCCATCTGCTTGGTCTCCTGACGCCCACTCCGCCTTCAAGGTACTCAAGGAAACATTTGTATCCGCGCCTATCCTCCGTCATCCTAACACCAATCTCCCCTTCGTGTTTGAAGTCGACGCCTCCAACTGCGGCGCAGGGGCAGTGCTGTCTCAGAGACCTACCCCCCAAGACAAGTTACACCCCTGTGCATACTTCTCATACAGTACATCATAGAGTAGAAAAGAAGAGGCAGAACTTGAGTGAACCCAGCTACAGTAGTTAAGCCTTTAAGGCAATTTACCTCTTATAGAAATCAGTAGCCATCTAAGAGGGGCTACATTGCACTTTAGACACACAGATATGGCATATTTATTTTGGCAAAAAGAATAGCACACAAAGACACAGAATGTAATACATCTCATTATACTATGTGCACAATATAACTTATCTCACCAACTCCTTCTACTGACAGCCACCCCCCCCCCCCAAGTTTAAAGCTGGGGCAGAAGAGGCAAAATTGGAGGGAAATACTTTGATACATAGGTACAGGATGAAAACACCACAGTTTTGTGCCGAAGTCTCCTTCATACATAGACACCACAGGTTGCACAAACCACATAACATATATAAGAGACAATTTCAAGAGTTCATATGTGTATCACACTGAACACAGGACATAGTTCCCATATAGACACAAGGCAGTTTTACCATTGGAAAAAATGAAATTATCACCGGCTGCGAGGAATTACGATGTGGGCAACAGGGAGCTCTTGGCCGTGAAGATGGCTATCCAAGAGTGGAGACATCTCCTGGAGGGGTCGAAAGTACTGTTTACTATCCTCACGGATCACAAAAACCTTCTCTACATCGAGAACGCCCGACGCCTTGGTCGACGACATTCTCGTTGGTCTCTTTTTTTTTTCCAGATTTGATTTTGACCTTTCTTATATTCCCGGGACAAAAACGTAAAGGCGGACGCGCTTTCCAGACAACATTCCTTTGAGGAGAGACCTGAGGAGTCCTTGGAGACCATTCTCCCACAAGAGAGGATTCTCGCCACATCTACCTTCAAGAACCTCGATAAAATTATGCTGTAACGCTCGGCCTGCCCACAAGCCAGACGAGACCCCGGGACTGAGGTGGAAAGGGATAATACCACACATCTAACAGTAACCGGGGGCACGGCCGGAGTGTGGAAGTAGCGTAGATGGTCTGGGTAACAACAATAGAAAGAGTACCGTACTTGCCAACTCCAGCGGTGGAAGGTAAAGTCCGTAAGCCAATGGTCGTGGAATGGAGAGAGCAGCGTAGTAGAGTGACCGTAAGCCTGGGTCGTGGAGTGGAGAGAGTAGCGTAGTAGATTGTCCGTAAGCCGTGTCCAAGGGATATAGAAGTCTGCAAGGTAGAGAGTCCAACGTCAATTCCAAGGGTACCAGAGAGCAGCATAAACGAAGTCCAAAGCCAAAGGTCAATATCCAGGGAGGTCAGCAGTATATCCAAGGACAGGAACAGGGACTGAAAGACAAAAGGGAGTCAGGCAACAGCAGACAGCACCAAGGTACAGAAGCTATGCAGAGCAAAGAGGAAAGGGTGAGGGGAGACTAAATAGGGGGTTGGGACCTATCAGAGGAAGGGGAGGAACGGAGGAGTGGCCCGAGGGAAGGCCTGATAGGAGAGAAGTGTTTGGGAGGCTGGGGCCTATCGGAGCAAGGGGAGGGATGGCGGAGCGGCCTGAGGGAGGACCTGATAGGGGAAAGGTGCCTGGGTAGCTGGGGCCTGTCACAGCAAGGGGTGGATCGGAGGAGCGGCCCAGGAAAGAGCCTTTTAGGAGAGAAGGGCCTGGGGGGCGGACCTGACGGGGCAGGGGCAAGGAAGCGCGTGATGTGCATGCCGCGTCAGCGGAGGCGGAGTCAGGTGCCCGGCGCCAGTAAATTGAAGGCTGGGTCCGCGTGCGCCCGTAGGTGTGGGAGCAGCCATGGAGGGGGCCAAAAGGAGCGAGGTATGCCACCGGGGAGCTTGCGCGGCATGGAGCAAAGGTAAGGAAGTGCTGGAAGCGGGTATACCCGCAGCGCGGATCCTTACATATGCATTCTCAGAGACGCATTCCTAAGGACTTGGTGATTCCCGACAGCAAACTCTTCATACTCCCCAAGTTTGTCCCTGAAACTCTGACCTGGGGTCACTCTTCGAAATCCGCAGGCCATCCAGGTTTTAAGAAGACTTTCGACCTTATTCGTCGGAATTTTTGGTGGCCCAAAATGTCCCAAGATATTTTGGAATATACCCGCGCTTGTCCTATCTGCGTGCAGAACAAGACACTTCGCCAAAAACCTCAAGGTTTCCTTCTACCTCTTCCAGTCCCCGACCGTCCCTGGTCCCATATTTCTATGGATTTCATCGTGGAGTTACCCAAAGCCAGAGGAATTAACACAATCTTGGTGGTCATGGATAGATTCTCTAAGATGGCTCATTTGGCGACAAGGTCTGGTTGTCATCCAGTAACATCAGGCTGAAAGTACCCTCTATGAAGTTCGCACCCAGATTTCTTGGACCCTTTGCTATATCCGAAAAGATCAATCCGGTGGCATATCATCTCGCTCTCCCGCCTTCCATGAAATATGTCCTTCTGTTTTCCATGTCTCTCTTCTAAAACCAGTGGTCCAGAATGCCTTTTCAGTTATGGTGGTTCCCACCACTCCCCTCATGCTTCAAGGACAACCTGAATACGAGATCCAATCTATCCTTGACTCTAAGATCTCCAGAGGTTCGCTGCACTATCTGGTGCATTGGAAAGGTTTCGGCCCTTAGGAGAGATCCTGGATTCCGAGTCACCGGGTTCACGCAGCCAAATTGGTTTGTATGTTCCACGCCAAACTTCCTAAAGGGGGCGGGGGGGTACTGTGAGGATTCGCCATCCTGGCAGTCACAGACTGTCTCCTCACCCCAACAAGCCTTCCATGATGGACACTCAGGATGCGCGGTCTTATGGTCCCAGTACGCGCGCGCGGACCTTGCGTTGTATGATCCCTTGTCTGCGCGATTTGTTCTGCCCCCTCTTGCTCTAAGGACATTCAGAATCAGCGTGGGAGGGATGCGCACCCCAGGCTCAGACCCCTGCCCTCCGTGTTGCGCGACGGTCGGCGCGCGAGCAGTTCCGCCCCCATCCCCGATTAGGCTGTATCATAGGGCACACCTGTGAGCACCAGCAGCCTCTCGGTGCTTACTTCCTGGTTCCGCCCTGGCTGGCTATTGGAGGCGCTGCCTTTATATACCCTGAGTCTGCTCTCATTCCTTGCTGAGCATAGTCTAGTGTGACACCGTGTCTTGCTGCATTCCAGTTCCAGTTCCTGTGACCTTGCCTTGTCTTGCTGATTAACCTCTTGTTGCCTATCTTGCTTGTCTTTTGGATTCCGCACCTCTCCTCTCCTGATCCAGCTACGAACGTCCATTCTCCTGTCTCCAGTCCTGACCTTGACTAAGTACTCCAACGATCCGATATTCTCCTTTCCTGAACCTGGCTACGTACCCCGACTATCCGATACGCTCCAATCCTGAATTTGGCTACGCACTCAGACGATCCGAAACTCTCCACTCCAGACCTGGCAAGTACTTACACTATTCTCAAATCTATAACCCTGACCTGGCTTGAACGACTACTCTACATCCTAGGCGCGCCCGCGTAGCTGTGGGTCAGCATTAACCCTACCTCAGCACCGTAGTCACGCTTCGTTTGTTGTGAGCTACGTGTTACAATTGTACAGTATCAGTATCAGGTCCCATGGCTTGCCTTATCTGTCCGGCTGTCCAGAGAAACAAGCCTGAAATTCTGAAATGTGCCCCCAGCAACATGGTCGCCGTCCTCATGCGAGAGGCGGACAAATTTGAGATTGACAACGGTCTACTCTACCGGGTGGTACAATACCACAACCACCCGGATAGATGGCAACTGGTTCTCCCCAGGAGCCTACAATATATCGTCCTGAGGTAATTGCACGATGAACATGGCCATCTCAGCGTGGAGTTGGTCTGAGACCGATTCTTGTGGCCACGGTTGCGCGAGTCAGTGGAGCGACACTCGCCAGTGCTCAAGGTGAATCTAGCGCAAGACTCTCCCTACAAGAGCCGCACCCATTGCTCACCTGAAGTGCTCGGGCCCCAAGGACTTAGTATGCATGGATTTCCTGTGTATTGAGCCCAGCAGCCGAGGTATCGGTAATCTGCCGGTCATCACGGACCACTACACTTGGTACACCCAAGCCTTTCCAACTAAGGATCAGAAGGCCTTTATGGTGGCCAAAATATTATTGGAGAGGTACTTTGTCCATTACGGCCTCCCAAACCGACTATACTCAGATCAGGGCAGAGACTTTGAAAGCCAACTTATCCAAGAGCTGCTTAAATTACTGGACATAACCAAGTTGCAGACAACTCATTATCACCCGGAGGGAGATGCACTACCGGAGTGGTTCAATCAGACCCTCCTGGACATGCTTGGGTCTCTGAAAGGAGCGCAGAAGACAGAGTGGAGTAGGCATGTAGAGCCTCTGGTGCATGCATATAACTGCACCCACCATGAGTCCACAGGGTACACGCTATTCTGTACTTCCTCATGTTTGCGCGAGAGTCTTCTATATATGTTAGATTGTAAGCTCTTCAGGGCAGTGCCTCCTTTTGCCTTATGTTATCATTTACCATTAGTGCTTATTCATCTGCATTGCTTATACTTTATTTACCAGGCATTGCAATATTGTTGAGCGCTGCATATTGTGGCGGTATATATAAATAAAATTATACATATCAACGACTGATTATACTGAAGAAAAAAAACACTTTCCTGGCAGCAGGGAAATAATATGTAAGCATGTGGCAGCATATTGGGTAAACAAAGTATGGGGTTTTTTTTTTTGTTTTTTTAATAAACTTGACTTTCTTTAATAACTTAAACTTTTTAATCTGCAGGGGGATTCCAAATGTTTTCTAGGTTTTCCTTTTTTTTACTGACACTGAGTGCAGAGAAAGTAACATGCCAAAGAAACAGTCAGTAAAAATGCCCATTTATTCTAATGATAAATAAGCCACGATTGAGGAAGTGTGAGGCAAAGAAATGCACAAATGCTTGTTGTAGAATTTGGGATCTGCAAAAGACATTTTTGTGAAATGTTCTGTAGGATGCATAAGCAACGACATTGGGCAGCAGTTTTCAACCCTGAGGTCGCAAGGGTAATAACAAATAAAATATATATTAGCAAATGGTAGAAATGATTGCTTTAAAACCTCTACAAAATAAATCTTTTTTGTTTTGCAATCATTTTTTCCACATTAAATTAGTTATTGAAATTATCTAAAAAAAATTGGTATGCATGCCATACTTAGATGTTGCGTAAATGTTATAGATGGTAGCAAAACGCAACATTACTTTAAAAAAAAAATCTCCCTTTTTTACAGCAATCATATTTTGACATACAGTACTGTGCAAGAAATAGGAAGGCTAGGATTACACTGAGTAAAAAGAAGTTCTAGTGGTTGTTAAAAAATGTCTATAAATGTGCATTTAAAAACAGGTTTTCCATGCACACTGCTTTCATCTTATCTGAGAGTAGATCTGCATTTAGAATTCTAATATATCTCTACTTATTAATGGGGAGGGAAGTCCCGTGGGGGAGAGGTTAGGCGGCGGTGCACAGCTCCGTGAGAAAAAGATAAGGCTGGATTGCTCAAAGCAGATAAAAAATATATTTTATTGGGCCATAGGCAAACGAATAAAAGTTTAGGGATAACCCTACAGAGTAACTCTGATACGTTTCTCGCGAAACCGCGCTTAATCTACTTTTTAATGCCCTGTTTCAACTGTGGCGTTAGAATAAATTATCAGAATGTTATGTTACAATGTGATTCCGAGAACCATTAGTTCTCCTTGTTTGCAAATGTACAATTTCACATCTTACTCTGATTTACTTTCAGCATTAGGCTTCAGAAAATGACATAAAAATAAATATTTGCCGCATATTTTATCAAGATTAAGTCCTGCAATATGACTAAACATTGCCACTGCTTTTAATGTGTGTCACCTAATGGTTTGGCTATTAATGAGCAATGCATTGATAACTCCTGCAACTAAAAATATTTAATTATGAAATTAGGAGTTTATCTATGGATAGAAATGCATTATTAAATGAATGCCATATTGATATCTGTAAGGATTAGTACATGTAAATTCAAGCTGCCTTAGATATTAGATGTGTGTATGCAATAGTCACCACCCACAACATAAGACTGCTCTTCTTGAAACAACTGATGACTCCCAATTATTGTCAATTCTGTGAAAGCTGTTGTGATGATTTACCCTTTATTATGTTATAACACACGTAAACTGCTCTCCTAATTGCATATTGTTAAAATATGTGCAGCCACCACTCATGACAGCAGTATAGGCTTCTTATTTGGAGGGGAAGACAGAGGTATGGCTTGTAATTGGAAAAAATGACAGATGGTAAAGGTCTTTTTAACATCACTCCCTGGAGTACAGTGCTTGTCTGTTTGTTGGGTCCCTGATTTACCACTGAGTAAACACATAAATCACTTAACACATAGGTCATTATTTATTTGTGATTTCAACCCTGAAAATAAGTCCTTATAGACCAAGTTGGATATTTAGACGGAAATGTAGCAAAGTCTATTTAAATTATTTATTTTCATTCACCTAATAAATATTTTAATATTTAAAAATAGCCTTTCTGATTTTGTCAAGTTGATACATTTAAGGGTCGGTTTACTCTGAAATTGTCAACTCATAGGTAGCAATTAACTTCCAGTCCACTGATAAACTGTCCATGACAATCCATTAACTATCTTCCTGCTTAATGAATGAACATTTGAGTGAACTGAATGCAGTTATTTTTTCCCCAACACAATGGACAGTGTTTTGGCAGAATGCAAACATCAGGTGATTGTGGTAAACACTAAAGCAGATCTATAGATGTTAGAAATGTTTAATGTTGATGAGGCATGAGGCATCGTGTTTAACAACATCACAGTCATTTATCCTCGCCTGTTAGTTTCCACTAAAACATCTGACTGTATTTATTATTATTAAACGCTTCCGTGTAACGACTAATACAAAACAGCTGATTTGTATATATGTGAACACATGATTATTTAGCATAACAATTTTATTATTGATCAAATATACAGATGTAGCCGATGTAATTGCACCCATGATCTCACTATATAATGTGCTACTGCGACCGCTAGGTTTATTGTGCGATTTGCTGCAGCTCTGTTTAAAAAATGGAGCCATTTGTTACACCACGGAATTCAGTGCCTTGCACAGCATTGATGCAATAATGTCTGCTAAATTTACACCAAGTCACAATTTACTACAAACCCTGAAAAATAGCATTTTTACATAAATTAAGACTATACCTAAATTCTCATGTTTAGCATAACTTGATATGTGTTTATTTGCCATAGAGCACTTTAGTATTTGAGTTACTGTACCATTACCATACACATTTTAGAGACTAAAAACTATAACATTAAATGCTATACATTTGGGGAGTCGTTTAGATTAGGGTTTGTTTGTCTTGACAACACATTCCCCAACATAGTGCCTCAATCCAGGAATTTGTATTCTATATGCATTTGTCAAATATTTAAAGATCAATTCTTGCACCATAGCAGATGCTGAATACAATAAAACTGTTCCAAACTTAATGTACTGCTAGCTTTTACAGTACATGTACTTTATAGGCCACTGTAACTGGCTTATGAGTTTGTTCACTCTACAAAACCAGAATTGGAATGAATTATTATCCACTAATATAGGCATCTGCAGAAAAGATTTAGAAAAAAAAAAAGATCAGGCCATAAAAGTTCAGGACTATACTTACAATTTAATACATCTCAAAGGAAATCTATATGGAGAATTGTATCATTGTGGCCACCTTTGTAATAAAGGTACTTGAATTGAAAGATCAGAAGCATGCATTCCCTATTGAAGTCTACAATTATGTAGGACAGTAACCAGCATACGTTTACCGCTTTGGAAGGCCCGTTTTCGTATTTCCCTAGGTGACACCTTTTAAAACATCACTATGGTGTTATTTTTTTCTCTCCTCTGTGCAGCGAAGCAGAGAAATTGTGATAGGTCTAGTACACACTTAATACAATACAACATGCAAACCAATTTTAATTGACTTAAATGCATCACAAAGGTCAAAACACATGAAAAGGACTTTATTAAGTGCTGATATGATGCTCTAAGATACAATTAAACATATTTACAGAAGACTGACAGGATTTGCACTGAGATTCTGTCATTACAGGTTTCATGAAAATGTACATTTTATTTACATGGAGTAGTGCCTTATTACATTTTAATAATGGTATAAATAAAGTGGGAAAGTGAATTAAAGCAGTCCAAGCTGCCGGGTTTTTTTTACATTGTATTTTTTTCCCCCTATAATATGTACATCAATACAATCCAAACAATGAAAAGTAATTAGCTAAGTTGCCGATCGATTCATTCTCCTGTGATCGATCGGCGAAGATTCGGCTCTGGGTTCACTAAATGGCCATCAGTGCAGCAGAAGAGGACCCAAGACGAAAAGTTATGTGGGGAAGATAATGTGACCAGACAGTAACAAGATACAATTGGAGAGAGGGCAGGGCTTGAAAAGGTGTGTGCCAGAACCTGTTTCAGAAGAAGAAGGGGATGTGACTTTGTGAATGGTTGCTATAGAAATAAAAAATGCATGTTACATTGTAATACATTAAAAATGTAATTTAGAGTAGTTTAAAACAAACGCTACAAGTATTTTCTCATAGTACAAAACTGATTTATTAAGATATTGCTTGGTCTGCAGCTTTAATGTTTGTCACTTTCATGCACCGGTTCAGTGATATTCAAAAGGAATTTGGATAAGGCCAATTCAGCTGGAAGATTCAAAAGAGTTGTGTTGTACAGTAGCAATGCAATGAAGATCAAGGTGTGTCCAAGCAATGTTCCACTTAATGGTGCAATTCCACATAATCGGACCGTTGAATTTCTTAGAGGCCTCTGAATGTTGAAGTGTTTGTCAACAAAGTGACTTCTTTATGCCTATCCCACCCTGTCCTTATCAGAAAGCCAATAAAGATAAGTAGACGTAGGGAGGGGAAAGGGGAGTGATGTATAATAGCGCTAATGGGGATTACAAACAATTGACCCTACTCTAAGGGTGAGCCCTATGGTTGTAAGGCAGCCTGGTGGTAACCTGACAGTACAATCAGAATAAACAGCAAATAAACAAAAGAGATACCGGCGCCTAATGAGTCCAAAAATAATGGAATCCTGGATATCCAGTAGAAATAGTTCCAGTTCCAAGGAAATCAACAGTCTCTGTATCTTGGGGTATTCAGATATGACTTGATGCAGTGGAAGTAGAACATGCAATGAAAAAAGAAATATTTAGTGCAACACAGTTAAACAATTTATACAGACATATTTGCAACTGGCTGACATAAACAGACAAAACAAACAGACACAACTAGACAAACAACACTTAAGCAAAGTTAATGATAAAAGTTATTTATTAAACTAGATGATAAAAAGGACAAATGGCTAACAGACCGCTCCGGTGGGTTAAAACCTAGATAACACTCACAGGACGGCTGCTGGTAATTCGCATAGTACCAATGGGGGCTGGTGACCGCGTGTGGGGGATCCGCTGGGTGCCTCAGACACCTTGTATTCCTTCTGCGTCTCTCTACTGGCAAAAAACGGAAGTGACGCCGTCCTTGTGGCGGACCGGAAATGACGTTGCCGGATGTGACGTCAGAACCTGGCAATCTCCAGTGGAAGGTACAGGAAACGGCGATCTGCACCTCCTTGCCCCACAGTCGTTGGAAGAATGCACTCAGCGCTTGTACTGCTTGTAAATATAAGCCACCAAATGTCCTATATATAGATCAAAAATGCCCTACGCGTTTCGTGCGTCTAAACACACTTCCTCAGGGGATAACCAGATTTCTGAAAATGAAATGACCCATTAAAAATGTCACTGGAGACTTCCGGGTTAACGTTGTCTAAGATGGCCGCTTGCCCTTAGAGCTCCATCTGGGTCTTTGTAGAATCTGCAGCCATCCCAGCACTGATTGCTCAATAAAACTAAAGTAACATAGCGGTGGCTAGCCCAGACAAGGGGCTCTTCGATATGGGGTGTATTGTCACTCTGGCCACTCGCCCTGGAAGTCCTAGATAAATATAATATAAAGAGGCGGAGGCCTGAATCCCACAATGCATACCTAACACCAGGGGTAAGGGGTAAGGCAGAGGCTCTTTTAATGCTCCAAAACTTCCTAAACAGTCAGCGGGGCCCATCTCCTGTTGCCAGGAAGTGAGTGTTTGTGGGTATTGGTGCTGGTCACGTCCACAAGAGAGTTCCAGTAACCAGGCAGCAGCTGAGAAGTGCTGTTGGCATGTGTGGGTGGCAGACATCTAGGTTGGCTGGCCCAGGAGCTGGAGGGCTGAGAGGGAACATCACTGGGAGCATCCCTGGGGCTGTTGTCACCTGACACATATGGCTGCTGGGAGGTGAGCGAGGAGATCTGTGGCAGTGGCTCCGATGGGTGGCCTCCCTTTCACCCTGCTGAGACAGTGCCGCACGGGCTGTAACTTAGGAGGGGAAGTCTGCAGTGAGGGTGATACCCCATGCAAGGAGACAGTGCCTGGGAGGTCTGATCTCTTCACAAGGCCCTGAGAGAGCTGTACAGCAGCGGCAGCTCTTATTCGAGCAAATGCCGCTGGCTGAATGAGGCTGGGAAGCGGGTAGCCGCGGCGCGTGGCAGCGCACTGTGACGTCACGGTCACAAGCGCGCCCGGCTTCCCCGTCTTCCCCGGCTTCCCCAGGCTTCCCCGACACCCCTGGAGTTCAAATCTAGGTAAGCGGGGGTGCGGGGAAGCAGAGGGGCAGAGTAGAAGCCGGGTTCGGGGTGTCTTTGGGGGGGTAATTGCGCGCGATGTGGAGGGGGGGTGCTTGGGGGAAACGCGGCGGCGCGCGTTTCTGACTGGCGGCAGCTGGGGTAGATCCCGGCATGCCGCCGGCATTTACTTTAATAAAGTATGTCGCTACTGTAAGTAAGTTGAACTACATATACACCACAGAGCATAGCAGACTAAAGGAGGAATCCCACTTAAAGGTAACTACGCAACTATAACATTACTCCCATAGCACATAAAGACTTCCTCACAAAAGACTTTAGGCACATTTGCATTTTCACTCTTTTCTGACCGAGCACCTGACCTCTGACCTGTGGCCTAATAGATGAATATCTCCCTTGCTCCTTCTTGCAAGCAAAGCACAAATTAAAATTCTCACCTACTCAGAATGTAACAACTAAATAGGTCACTGTAACCATCGTTTGGATTCATAACCTCTAATAGGCTGCTAAATTGCTCTCTACTTTCATATGGAAAGCTTTCTTTCACCGCTGGGCACAAACATGTGGCAAAAGGCTCAAATATTGGAGAAAGCAAGAAAAATACAAACACAAATCCCTGATGAAGTAGGTTTACTACTATGAAACGCGTTGGATGTTTTTTTAGATGTTTATACCATTTTTTATTAGTTTGGATGTTTTTTGGATGTTGTGCCATCGGGACTATTTTATCATTTGGCATCACAACTGCAGTAAACAGCAACCAGCTATTCACCTGTGCAGGTCTGGATTTGAGCCACCATTCACCACACGATGCAGGCCGTGTACCGGTGATTAGTGTTTGCTCACCCGCTGCGCTACAGGTTTTTAATTTTGCTGTGCGACCCTTAACCAGTGACTTTTACTACTCCCGGGACTCTCTGGACGCTTTGATCCTCTTCTCCTGCTCTTCCAGAGCCCGGACTTTGCTTACATGACATCTGGAGGAAAAGACTGATCCACATCTGAGCCAGCAGCTTACTCCGGTGTCCATCTGCGGGGCTGCTTTGCCAGTCTATGGTACCAAGCTGGTTTATGCATGACATGCTTATAAGTATTATCTGTCCAGTACGTGCGATACTTACCTTCACTTCTTTCACTAAATATTACATTATTTATTACACGTCACGTCACTAAGGTCATGTATTCTTTTTTGTAGTTGTGTTTTCACACTTTTTACATTTATTACTATTGCTCTGTTATTCACAATTTTTAGTGCGCAATTTTATATCTTTCTCCAGCCCTGACCTCGGAACTGTGACCTTGACCATTCTGCCTCTCTCCAGCCATGATGCCAGAACAGTGACTACAACCATCCTGCCTCTCTCCTGCCCTGCCCTGCCCACGGAACCGGATCCCACTATTCAATTACTTCAGGATTCAGATCCCAGGTACTGGTTGGTCTCTACTATCCACCTCTGCCTAGCGGGTCTGTCTCCTGGACAGTACACAGCAATTTATGAAATTGTTAACACATTGCACAAGTCACGCAATGGACCCCGAAGAGGTGGAGAAGGCCGAAGAGGTCGACAAGGCCGTGTCCCTCCACCCAGCTGGCTATGTTGGATACTACATTGGAGTCCATCACCTCTGCATTGCAAACCCACGCTACCCATTTTGCTAGGTGCCACTCTGCGGCAACTGTTGGGGTAAGACGTCCTAGCCACTTCATCCGGGTCACCGCTGAAAAACGCAAAGATTTGGAAGCTTGGCTGGAATTTTTAAGGGATTATAATGGCAGGACCTTGTGGTGAATGCGCCTAACCAATAACACTGAGCTGCAGTTGTTTACAGACGCGTTCAGGTTCAGTTAGTTTTGGGGCTTACTTTAACAGGGCATGGTGCGCGGAACAGTGGCCTCTCCACAGGAGGGAGACAGCTCATTGGGAACTTAACATTCTTAGAGTTATTCCCTTTGCTCGTCGCGGTGCGTCTGTGGGGTCACTTATTCACAAATAAGCAAGTCACCTTCTGGTCAGATAACATGAGGTAGTAGAAGCGGTGAACAATTTCAGTTCACGCTCCCCTCCAGTGCTGTACCTTCTGTGCAAATTTTGTACTTTCATGTCTGCCATTGAACATTGCGTTCAAGGCTCGACATGTCCCGGGAGTTGCGAATAACATTGCTGATTCTTTATCCCGGTTACAGATGGTGCAGTTTCGGAAACTGGCGCTAGAGGCAGACCCAAATGACAGCCCAAGCCCGGCATGCTTGTGGGAACTGGCGACGACCCAGTGACCACGTTAGTGCGATCCTCTCTGGCTCTGGGAACATGGCGGGCTTATTCGGCAGCACGGTGCAAATACCAAAGCCTGACTGGAAGTATCAGGAGTAGGGACCTTACTATCGTTCATCCTAAACTTAAGAGCAAAGGGTTTAACAGGAGTATCCATAGGGAAAAAACTGACAGGGGTTTCCTTCTTTTGGCAGTTAGAAGGCAAGGAGGGCCCGACAAAAGCATTCATAGTTAAAAGGGTGCTGGCAGGGTTAATGAAGGGGACGACATCGAAAGACAGCAGAAGGCCAGTAACGCCAGCGATATTAGAAGGTTTAATGCAGACTACAGACAACAGAGTGTGTTTTTCCACGTTCGAGGTGAGGTGTTTTCGGCTGACGTTTGCATTGGCCTTCTTCGCAGCGTTGCGAGCCAGGGAGCTAGTTTGCGCATCGAGCAAAGAAGAGGGAGGCATGCAGTTCAAGGACGTAATCTTAGGGGAAGGGTCGGTAAAACTGCTCATTGAAGGTCAAAAACGGACCAGCAGGGGAGGGGAGCTTGGATTTCCTTGCTAGGGCTACCAGGGACCGTTTGTCGCCCAGTGAGCGCACTCTTGGAATACAGGCGAGGCGGGCAAGGTCCTCTACTCCTACACGTGGATGGGGGTACCGTTATCTAGATTCCAGTACCTGTGGGTTTTCCGCATGTGCCTAAAACAACAGGGTCTAGACCAGTCACAGTACGGAACACATTTATTCCGGATTGGGGTGGCAACGGAAGCCTCGCACGCGGGGTTGTCGGTTACAGAGATACAGAAGATAGGGCGGTGGAAGTCTAAAAGATACCGGTCCTACATCAGGCCCGCGTTAACGGGGAATAGTGTGTTGTTGCAACAAACCTCCACCACCTTTATGCCTTCGCAGATTCCGCAGACCAATGGATCACCGGGGACTCACTTATACACTGGGAAGAGAAGCGAGCCATCAAGCGCCCGTAGGGGAGAAAACTTGTGTTGCAAGCGGAGCATGCAAAGGTGTTATGGTGGGGAGGTTAGGGGCTGCGGTGGGCCCAGTTGCTCCCACTGCTAATGGTGATGGGTAGGGATAGAAGAGCACCACAGATATTGGTCCTTCACGCCGGGGGCAACGACCTGGCCGCACGACCCTACTTCGAGCTTGTCAATGCAATAAAACATGACCTGGCTCTCATCCTCATCCTTTGGCCAAGAGTTCAGATCTTCTGATCAGACATAGTTTGCAGGGCAGTATGGAGGGGCGCATGAGCTCTGGGAGCCGTTGACTGAGCGTGCGTAAAATTGAACAAGATAGTGGGGAAATTTGTGATGCAGTGTCGGGGTGGCAGATCAGCCACTCTGAGTTCGACTACAAATCAGTCAGCCTACTTAGGGCCGACGGCATACACATCTGAGATTGGGGCAGATTGTTCAACAACGACTTGCAAGAAGGGTTGGAGAAGGTCCTAGAGGTTTTGGCGGCACAGGTCTAATTTAAGGTGGGCTAAATAGACCCGTTGGTGGTGGCTGATTGGGAGGTAAGTGCTTGTCCTTGCCAGATGGACTCGGGCGTGTGTTGCCCGGGGCTAGTAGCGAGTGGGCGGGGTCAAGCGAACGTGACTCCCGGGAACTCACTCCCGACAATGGCCAGCTGACCCCCTGCCCATAACACATCAAGTGAGCAGTCTGGCAGGGACTAGCGGTTACTCTATTATTGTTTAATAAACAAAGCTAGAGCCTTTTATACCTCCAAACTGAGTTTGTCGTTTCTTGTCTGTTACATGTGGGTATCAGTGAACAAGGGGAGGTGGGGTCCCTCGCAGCCTCCCTGGTCAAGCAATCCCTCCAGCCAATTAGGCGAGTGATTCCCATGACCAGGGGGCAATCCCCCCCCACCTCTCTAGGCTGCCGTCAAGGCCCGGGGGAGGGGCTAAGGAGAAACCTTAAGGCTCAGCCGGGAGCAGGAGTGTTCATTCTGCTCCCGGCTGTAGCGAAATTCCCACCCACCCATCATGTCTCGAGGTAGTCTGGGCCACTCTGTTGTAATGGGCAAGAGAACGATTATCATGGTTGAGCTGCTGAGCTATACTGCCTGTAAACAATTAACATGTACCATTATATTTTACAGGGCTAAGTCTGAAGACTTCCCGAGAAATATAAAGGACTGAAGTTCCTAAAGGAGGGGTCAATTTGGCCATTTTGCCACTGTCGCAGTGGCAGTTTGGGGGGTAAGTTCTTGTCCTTGCCAGATGGGCTCGGGCAGGCGTTGTGCGGGGGTAGTAGCGAGTGGGCCGAGTCAAGCGAATGTGACTCCCGGGAACCCACTCACGACAACGGCCAGCTCTTGGGGCTCAGCCGGGTACAGGGGCAGCATTACAAAGTCTGGCTGACCACCCTTTCCTTAACCCATTAAGCGAGCTCTATGGCAGGGACTAGGGGTTACTCTATTACTGTTTAATAAACAAAGCCGCGCCCATTATACATCCAAACCGAGTCTGTCGTTACTGGTCTGTACATGTGGTATCGGTCAACAACGGGAGGGAGGGGGGTCCCTCGCCGTCTCCCTGGTCAAGTCCATATGGTTATTGCTCAGGCTGCATAAAAAGGTGGTTATTCTTCTTTCAGTCTAAAACACTCATATTGGTATTACTATCACAGTAAAAAGAAAGGGAAAACATTATTTTATCATAGTGGCAATGCAGTAAAATGTATCTATGCAATCCATGCAATGCCCTCTAACAGAGTTTGGGAAAAGATCTGGAGAAGAGAGCTGATGCTAAGGGCTAATCAGATGATACCTTTGAAACAGTCTAGAAAACATAAACCATTCTCGCCCACATTAAGCAAACCCCAATAGCCACACTGCAAAATGGATGGAAATGGATCAGCCAAAACAGTCTTACAAGACTGAGAAACCAAATGAGACAACACTTTTAAATCACTGTATCTTTAATGTGAACTGGGACAGTTACATTATTGTACAAAGGGTTGTAATCATATTGTATTTATTGTGGGCAATTTTACTGGTGTTTTGGTTCCAAAATCTTTTTAGTGTTTTGGTTTTGATGGAACACAGTTGATTTTGGATTTGAAATTCAAAATAAACAAATATATGGGCCAACTTTTGCAAACACAGCATTGCAAAAGTTTGTGTTTTTTCCTTTGTGAACCCAAACATTTGCTCAGTTTATTGGGGGGGGGGGGGGAATTAACTTTGAAGTTCGTGATGTTCCAAAATCGAATCACCAAACTTGCCCATCCCGAATTTATTTTATATCTTTAATTTTCAAATGCTTAACAATTATACTTGTATACAGTATGATGAACTAGACATGAACTTGTTGAAGGACTCACCGTCATTGAGGATTTTGTACTATTCAAAAGACGCACAACCATTAACATACACATTCAATCAAGAATCAGAAGTAAATAATATTGGGAGGCCACATACTTCATTAAAAACAAATCAATTTCCTATAACATGTTAATGTCAGATCACCAAGACACATTATTAAGTTTGTTATAATGCAACCTCATCCCTAAAATGTTGATGTTTATGTCATGATTATCTTAACATCAGCAGCTATCTTGGAATACAAGCAGTGCTACAGTAATTATTAATTCCCAGAAATGAAATGTTGAAGCTAAGCAACAGTTGTATTTTCTTCAAAACAAATAATTAAAGTGAAGGAAAAGGGGGGGGGGGAACAAAGTGGAACAAAAAATATGGGTATGACTCAAACGCAGTGTCTCAACTTTTTTTTGTGTAGTGGTAACCCCTGGAGATTTGTTTTAGACTCGCGGCACCTCTGCTCATCAGGCCTTCTACATCCACTCTTTGCTTACATGCACCTCATCCTCAAACTACATTCTCAACCCACACTCCACATTCACCCACCGCATACAGAGCATTTTTAGCGACCTACACTCCACATTCACCCCCTTCTCTCATACTCCACACAAACACCCCCTGCACCTTCCCCCTTACCCCACACATACACAGACCACTCACACACCAGAAAAACACAGTCATCCCTTTTTTCACTCATCCCCTTCTCTTATTCACACCACACAGCTTCCCCATCCCCATACAAAGCCATTCTACCCTGCACATATCACCCCCTCATTTCCCCTCACCAAACAAACCACTCACCTCCTCCCCCCTCCCCTAAACAAACCACTCACCACCTTTCCTCCTGTGTGTGACTTACATATACAGTTATGTGAAAAAGAAAGTACACCCTCTTTGAATTCCATGGTTTTACATATCAGGACATAATAACAATGATCTGTTCCTTAGCAGGTCTTAAAATTAGGTAAATACAACCTCAGATGAACAACAATACATGAATACAAAAAGGATGGGGGAGCACAATGGTTGGAAACAGGCAGTGTTATAGAACTGGTAATTGCTCTTTAAGGTGAAGCAGTTATATCCTGAGCGGGTGTGGTGGCTCAGGTGTCTAATATCTAATTGGAAGGATAGGCACACATGGGTGTATGTGTGTTGGTGTGAAGGTGAAATAAAATAAAGGTATATAAAACTTACACGGCCTTGTGTAAGCCCAGTCACATCAGAGTTTCTTTGGGAGTCCCGTGTGCTTCTGATGAGGCTTTTCTTCTTGCGATGCGGGTTCTTCTTCTTGATGTATCGGCCACTTACTTTGTTGGTTCACAGTGCCGCTCCAGGGGGATTTCCTCTCGTATAAATAGAAAGGAGGATAGGGTTAACACATATAATTATATACACGTCAATGAGGGGGGGGATGGTGTGTTTTATGGACCACCAAAAATTGTATGCTATATATTATAATCTAGCACTCACACGGACTAGTGTGAGTGTAATCCTATCTTGGTATCTTGTTCATTTATAGGTGTTGCCCAATCAATATCAGGTGATGAAAGGGTGGGGTATACAGAACAGAAGAGCAAGATACCGCTAGGAGTGTGTACTCACACTGGCCCGTGTGAGTATTGTGTTATATTTACCACTAATACCCTTATACCCCACCCTTTCATCACCTGATATTGATTGGGCAACACCTATAAATGAACAAGATACCAAGATAGGATTACACTCACACTAGTCCGTGTGAGTGCTAGATTATAATATATAGCATACAATTTTTGGTGGTCCATAAAACACACCATCCCCCCCCTCATTGACGTGTATATAATTATATGTGTTAACCCTATCCTCCTTTCTATTTATACGAGAGGAAATCCCCCTGGAGCGGCACTGTGAACCAACGAAGTAAGTGGCCGATACATCAAGAAGAAGAACCCGCATCGCAAGAAGAAAAGCCTCATCAGAAGCACACGGGACTCCCAAAGAAACTCTGATGTGACTGGGCTTACATAAGGCCGTGTAAGTTTTATATACCTTTATTTTATTTCACCTTCACACCAACACACATACACCCATGTGTGCCTATCCTTCCAATTAGATATTAGACACCTGAGCCACCACACCCGCTCAGGATATAACTGCTTCACCTTAAAGAGCAATTACCAGTTCTATAACACTGCCTGTTTCCAACCATTGTGCTCCCCCATCCTTTTTGTATTCATTACCTATAAGGGTCCTGGATAGATCCTGCTGGGGTTCCGAGTCACAAGAGGATACCACTCGAAAACCATTTACAGGCAGTATTACAGCACTCTTTTTATACTTCTGCACATCAGATAAGCCACACAGAGATAGTGCCCGGGTACCTCCTCAAACGAACAACAATACATGCCATATTACACTGTGTCATGATTTATTTAACAACAATAAAGCCAAAATGGAGATGCCATGTGTGAAAACCTAAGTACAACTTATGATTCAAAAGCTTGTAGAACCACCTTTAGCAGCAATAACTTGAAGTAATCGTTTTCTGTATGACTTTATCAGTCTCTCACATCGTTGTGGAGGAATTTTGGCCCACTCTTCTTTACAACGTTGTTTCAGTTAATTGAGGTTTGTGGGCATTTGTTTATACACAGCTCTCTTAAGGTCCAGCCACAGCATTTCAATCGGGTTGAGGTCTGGACTTTGACTGGGCCATTGCAACACCTTGATTCTTTTCTTTTTCAGCCATTCTGTTGTAGATTTAATGGTGTGCTTGGGATCATTGTCCTGTTGCATGACCCAATTTCGGCCAAGCTTTAGCTGTCGGACAGATGGCCTCACATGTGATTCTAGAATACTTTGGTATACAGAGGAGTTCATGGTCGACTCAATGACTGCAAGGTTCCCAGGTCATGTGGCTGCAAAAACAAGCCCAAATCATCACCCCTCCACCACCGTGCTTTACAGTTGGTATGAGGTGTTTGTGCTGATATGCTGTGTTTGGTTTTCGCCAAACGTGGTGCTGTGCATTATGGCCAAACATCTCCACTTTGGTCTCATCAGTCCAAAGGACATTGTTCCAGAAGTCTTGTGGTTTGTTCAGAGGCAACTTTGCAAACTTAAGCCCTACTGCCATGTTCTTTTTGGAGAGAAGAGGCTTTCTCCTGGCAACCCTTCCAAACAAACCATACTTGTTCAGTCTTTTTCTAATTGTACTGTCATGAACTTTAACATTTAACATGCTAACTGAGGCCTGTAGAATCTGAAATGTACCTCTTGGGTATTTTGCAATTTCTCTGAGCATTGCACGGTCTGACCTTGGGGTGAATTTGCTGGGACGTCCACTCCTGGGAAGATTGGCAACTGTCTTGAATGTTTCCACTTTTAAATAAGCTTTCTCACTGTAGAATGATGGACATTAAATTGTTTGGAAATGGCCTTATAACCCTTCTCAGATTGCTTCAAAAAGGGTGTACTTTCTTTTTCACATGACTATATATATCTATAGAAAAAATAAAATAAAAAGTGCATTATCATTAAAAATATTTAATACATTTCCATTGATCACAATTCAAAACTCACAAACAAAGAATATACAGCTGTGCCAGCCTTTATTCTAAAGCCTCGCACGCCGTACCGCTCTGAATACCGGATCATGACGCGCTATGTTTTCCTCGGGTTTCTATCGGGTTTCTATCGGGCGCAGAATCCATCTATCGGGCACAGAAAATTGCATTTTAGCGTTGTCTGCAATACCGTCTAGAAACTCAAGTGGTGCAGGCGCTGTTACATTGCTGGCCTGGGATTGACGAATTTTATTTTGATTAAATCTGACCTTTTTCCAAAACACAGATCGCTACTTAACTTTTTCCATATTGAACGCTTCCACACACGAGCATCAGGTGAAAGTTTGAAAAAGTCATAATTTGAGATAAAATATTGATAGATTTCAGCAACTGTGGCCATTTTATCATCTGTTGCATTAATTGCAGAACATATTAATAATGCATATGTACAGTCAGGTCTTTTGCACATGTACTGCGGTGTACTCAATTATTCCGTCCGGTCGGCGATTGTGCAGGAAGAAATAATGTAAAAAAGACACAGCGCATTTAGTTTTTATTATGAAACGCCTAAATTGATACAGTAACTTCTTCAGTACCAAGGTCAATTCACAATGGACCACTGTGTTTTTTTTTAAACAACTGCAAGTCGACACATTCCTGTAGCACATGTACAGTAGTGTACACATTAGAATTAATTACAATTCATGAATATCTGCCACCTAGCGGATATGCAAAGAATTGCCCCCAATTAAATCGGAACCATTATAATTACACAGATCAACCGCGAATTAACCGCGGGTGCTGGGCGGCGCGAATGCGGCATGAACACATGTAATGTGGACTTGAGACAAAAGGTGGCACTGTGTGCTCATTTGCATGTAATTTCCCAGAATCCCTTGCTTCAGTGGAAGCACTGTATGCTAGATGAGAATGGCGAAAAGCAGGGTTGCAGACCTGTCTAAGACATGTGAATATGCTCACAAGTAATATTTTTATATACTATACGGTGGGTGGTTTTTAGTCACCTTTTCACCCACCATAACTTATATGTATATATATGTACACACATATACAGGGCACGTCGGGTCTTATATATATATATATATATATATATATATATATATATATATATATATATATATATATATATATATATATATATATATATATATATATATATATATATATATATATATATATATATATATATATATATATACATATAGAGGGAACATCAGGTCTTACATATACAGGACATGTGGGATCTTACTTATACATATACATATAAAGGGAACGTCGGATCTTAATTAATATATACAATAAAGACATACATACACTGGCGACACACTTTATTCGAGCTCGGCTAGTCCCACGAATTTGGGTATACCCGGGTGTATTGAGGTTTGTGACTGTTTTCTGCCTGAGTGCATTGGGTTATTTTCCAGGCAGGGATTGAAGCATTTTATTCCCGCTGGCTGCAATACTGCACAGTATATATATATATACTGCATTATAATTCATGAATTTATGCCATCTGGTAGACACGCGAAGCATTGCAGCCTATTAAATCCTAATCATTATCATTTAACAGATCAGCCGCCTGTCAGCCAGGCATGAACCCAGGCTGGGAAGGCAAACGCAACGGGGCTTGTCAGAGGTGAGGAGCGGCGCATTCCAGGTATCTGCCAGGTACATACTGGGTATTTGCTCGAATAAAGTGTGTCGGTGCAGTACATTTCCCCCTACCCACACAAATCACTCACCCCCACCTCCCCACACAAACCACTCACCTCCTCCCCCCACAAACCACTCACTGCCTTCCCCTCTCCACACAAACTTCTCACCTCCTCCCCACCCAAACCACTCACCCCCTTCCCCCTCACCCTCCCCACAAAACCACTCACCTCCTCCCCACCCAAACCACTCACCTCCTTCCCCTCCATACACAAACCACTCGCCTCCTTCCCCCTCCCCACACAAACCACTCACCTCCTTCCCCCTCCCCACACAAACCACTCACCTCTTTCCCTGTCCCCACACAAACCACTCACCTCCTTCCCCTAACCACACAAACCACTCACCTCCTTCCCCCTCCCCACACAAACCACTCACCTCCTTCCCCCTCCCCACACAAACAACTCACCTCCTTCCCCCTCCCCACACAAATCACTCAAGTCCATCCCCCTCCCCCCACAAACCACTCACCTCCTTCCCCCTCCCCACACAAACCACTCACCTCTTTCCATGTCCCCACACAAATCACTCACCTCCATCCCCTAACCACACAAACCACTCACCTCCTTCCCCCTCGACACACAAACCACTCACCTCCTTCCCCCTCCCCACACAAACCACTCACCTCCTTCCCCCTCCCCATACAAACCACTCACCTCCTTCCCCCTCCCCACACAAACCACTCACCTCCTTCCACCTCCCCACACAAATCACTCACCTCCTTCCCTTAACCACACAAACCACTCACCTCCTTCCCCTTCCCCACACAAAACCACTCACCTCCTTCCCCCTCCCCACACAAATCACTCACCTCCTTCCCCTAACCACACAAACCACTCACCTCCTTCCCCCTCCCCACACAAACCACTCACCTCCTTCCCCCTCCCCACACAAACCACTCACCTCATTCCCCCTCCCCACACAAATCACTCACCTCCTTCCCCCTCCCCACACAAACAACTCACCTCCTTCCCCCTCCCCACACAAATCACTCACCTCCATCCCCTCCCCACACAAACCACTCACCTCCTCCCCCCTCCCCACACAAATCACTCAAGTCCATCCCCCTACCCCCACAAACCACTCACCTCCTTCCCCCTCCCCACACAAACCACTCACCTCTTTCCATGTCCCCACACAAATCACTCACCTCCATCCCCTAACCACACAAACCACTCACCTCCTTCCCCCTCGACACACAAACCACTCACCTCCTTCCCCCTCCCCACACAAACAACTCACCTCCTTCCCCCTCCCCATACAAACCACTCACCTCCTTCCCCCTCCCCACACAAACCACTCACCTCCTTCCACCTCCCCACACAAATCACTCACCTCCTTCCCCTCCCCACACAAACCACTCACCTCCTTCCCCTTCCCCACACAAAACCACTCACCTCCTTCCCCCTCCCCACACAACTCACTCACCTCCTTCCCCCACCCACACAACCACTCACCTCCTTCCCCCACCCCACACAAACCACTCACCTCCTTCCCCCTCCCCACACAACCACCACCTCATCCCCTCCCACCCACACTCACCCCTCCCCCACCCCACACAAATCACTCACCTCCTTCCCCTCACCCACACAAACCACTCACCTCCTTCCCCCTCCCCACACAAACCACTCACCTCCTTCCCCCTCCCCACACAAACCACCACCTCCTTCCCCTCCCCACACAATCACTCACCTCCTCCCCTCCCCACACAAACCACTCACCTCCTCCCCCCTCCCCACACAACCACTCACCTCCTCCCCCCCTCCCCACACAATCACTCACCTCCATCCCCTCCCCCACAAACCACTCACTCCTCCCCCACCCACCACCCTCCTTCCCCCTCCCCCCACACAAACCACTCCCCCTTCCCCCTCCCCACCACAAACCCCTCACCTCCTTCCCCTCCCCCACACAACCACCACCCTTCCCCCTCCCCACACAAACCACTCACCTCCATCCCCCTCCCCAAACAAACCACCACCCCTCCCCCACCCCACACCTCCTCCCCCCTCCCCACACAAACCACTCACCTCCTCCCCCCTCCCCACCCAAACCACTCACCTCCTTCCCCCTCCCCACACAAACCACTCACCTCCTTCCCCTTCCCCACACAAATCACTCACCTCCTTCCCCCTCCCCACACAAACCACTCACCTCCTCCCCCCTCCCCACACAAACCACTCACCTCCTCCCCCCTCCCCACACAAATCACTCACCTCCATCCCTCTCCCCCCACAAACCACTCACTGCCTTCCCCTCTTCACACAAACCTCCTTCCCCCTCCCCACACAAACCACTCGCCTCCTTCCCCCTCCCCACACAAACCACTCACCTCCTTCCCCCTCCCCATACAAACCACTCACCTCCTTCCCCCTCCCCACACAAATCACTCACCTCCATCCCCTCCCCAAACAAACCACTCACCTCCATCCCCTCCCCAAACAAACCACTCACCTCCTCCCCCCTCCCCACACAAACCACTCACCTCCTCCCCCCTCCCCACCCAAACCACTCACCTCCTTCCCCCTCCCCACACAAACCACTCACCTCCTTCCCCTTCCCCACACAAATCACTCACCTCCTTCCCCCTCCCCACACAAACCACTCACCTCCTCCCCCCTCCCCACACAAACCACTCACCTCCTCCCCCCTCCCCACACAAATCACTCACCTCCATCCCTCTCCCCCCACAAACCACTCACTGCCTTCCCCTCTCCACACAAACCTCCTTCCCCCTCCCCACACAAACCACTCGCCTCCTTCCCCCTCCCCACACAAACCACTCACCTCCTTCCCCCTCCCCATACAAACCACTCACCTCCTTCCCCCTCCCCACACAAATCACTCACCTCCATCCCCTCCCCAAACAAACCACTCACCTCCTCCCCCCTCCCCACACAAACCACTCACCTCCTCCCCCCTCCCCACCCAAACCACTCACCTCCTTCCCCCTCCCCACACAAACTCCTCACCTCCTTCCCCCTCCCCACACAAACCACTCACCCCTTCCCCCTACCCACCCAAACCACTCACCTCCTTCCCCCTCCCCATCCAAACCACTCACCTCCTTCCCCCTCCCCACACAAACCACTCACCTCCTTCCCCTTCCCCACACAAATCACTCACCTCCTTCCCCCTCCCCACACAAACCACTCGCCTCCTCCACCCTCCCCACACAAACCACTCACCACCTCCCCCCTCCCCACACAAATCACTCACCTCCATCCCTCTCCCCCCACAAACCACTCACTGCCTTCCCCTCTCCACACAAACCTCCTTCCCCCTCCCCACACAAACCACTCACCTCCTTCCCCCTCCCCACAAAAACCACTCACCTCCTTCCCCCTCCCCATACAAACCACTCACCTCCTTCCCCCTCCCCACACAAATCACTCACCTCCCTCCCCTCCCCAAACAAACCACTCACCTCCTCCCCCCTCCCCACACAAACCACTCACCTCCTCCCCCCTCCGCACCCAAACCACTCACCTCCTTCCCCCTCCCCACACAAACTCCTCACCTCCTTCCCCCTCCCCACACAAACCACTCACCCCTTCCCCCTACCCACCCAAACCACTCACCTCCTTCCCCCTCCCCATCCAAACCACTCACCTCCTTCCCCCTCCCCACACAAACCATCACCTCCTTCCCCCTCCCCCACACAAACCCCTCACCTCCTTCCCCCTCTCCACACAAACCACTCACCTCCTTCCCCCTCCCCACACAAACCACTCCCCTCCTTCCCCCTCCCCACACAAACCACTCACCTCCTTCCCCCTCCTCACACAAACCACTCACCTCCTTCCCCCTCCCCACACAAACCACTCACCTCCTTCCTCCTCCCCACACAACCCACTCACCTCCTTCCCCCTCCCCACACAAACCCCTCACCTCCTTTCCCCTCCCCACACAAACCCCTCATCTCCTTTCCCCTCCCCACAGATAGCCTCTGTGCCAGGCTGAGCAACTGGCTGAATGTTTCCCCTGGGGTTTGGGGCACCCTTGGCTGAGAGTTATGGCACACCAGGGTGCTGCGGTACCCTGGTTAAGAAACACTCCTCTAAACTGCCTCATTCAGCATAAACAGAGCACAGATGCAACAAAGGTCTTACTACTGTATGGTAAATTATATAGAGAAGACAATCTCACCTTTATAAAGATCCACAGTGCTTTGAAATACTCTCTTGAATATGGCATTGGTCAATAAACATCAGCACTTAATGTAGCCTAACCCCCAAAATAAACATGCAGCTTGATACAATACTCACAAAATAGGGAAAGGCTCTAAGCCACTGTCCAACTAATCTCCAGAAATACCTACAGAGAAATTGTTTTCCACTGAAAGGTTCAAACATCCAAAAAGAGTCTACTTTCCATGAAGAAAGCATTGTGATAAAATACTGCCTTCTAACGAGTCAATATCTTTTTCTCTTCCTTAAACTGTGTGGGACTCACTCAGAATGGTTGAGGCTTAAATATTTTCTCAACCTGTTCAGAGGCAGGACATAATTGGTGTAGAGGGCTACCAGAGAAGCACAGTATGGTCCAACTGGTAGCCAACATTCTTCTGCTCCATATTACACAGCTTGATTTTTTAGGGTAATATTATCTATAGATAAACTGTAATAAGATTCTTGAAATCCTTAGTTGTGAAAGAGCTGTGGTTGTTGCCCATTTCTTACATTTGACATAACTAAAATGACTCAAACTGATGCACCAATGCAAAGACTGGAAAATCCAGAAAGCAAACTTCTAACTGCTGCTTAATAATATATAGACTGAAGCTATCATAGAGGGCAAATAAGTTTTAATTTTGTTAAAATTATTATTCATGTTGTCTCTGCAGGGCCAGCCGGAATCACCTTCCCCCGAGTTCTGGAATATCATTATTAAAAACTTGTGACTGGCAAATATAGCTACTCAGTACCACTAAGGGTAATACATACTGTATTTAACCTGTGGCAACGTTTTATATGAGTACACATAGTTTGAGACTTTTTCAAGCCTCGTAGTCTAGCCATGTGCCATTAAAAGTACTGGTTGTGCTAAACACATTGTGATAATCAAAATAATCCTATGTTACCCCTTCTGTTAAGAATCCCATTCTAACCCCTTCAGTGCCTGAAGCGTTTATGACTCACTGGGCAGGAAAGTTAAATAGCAAAGGATTTGTCAGTGGTTAGGCAAAAAAGACTTATGAGAATGGCAGGCACCATGTGGACAAAACCCTGAAGCATCTCTTTCTTTCTTTTTTTCTATAAACTACAGTTTGAGGTTTAAAAAGAGTTGTATCCTAATTAGAAGGTAACCAGAGACACAGAATTTCTCAATCCCTCTGTAACCTCCCCCTTCCCCCCAGTTGTAGCTATCATGACATATCAGCATTATAATAGCAAGATCATCTATTTATTTTTTAAACCAGTTAGATGTAAAGCATAAATCATCCTTTGGGAAAGAGACAGAAACAGCAATATTAGGTTGATGCTAAGAGAGTCCGTTGCATGTTGTGCATGCTTACATCATTGATTCATTGTGCTTTGCTCTAAATTTGCTTCCCTTGCATCAGTGAGTAATTTCTTTGCACATTATTAGTCTCAGGTCCCATTTAACATCTTTGCTCACGAAAGATGTAAGCAATTAAAATAACAAGTTTCACGCAACAGTGGCTGGTGCAAAATGATGCAAATCAAGGTTAATGACCTGTATTATGAATCACATTGAGTAATCTTTATATAAAATGAAAGTGTAAGGCAGGGGTGGCCAACTCCAGTCCTCAGCGGCCACTCACAGGTCTGGTTTTAAGGCTATCCCTGCATCAGCAAAGGCATACCCTGTACTGAAGCAGGGATATCCTTAAAGCCAGACCTGTTGCTGGCCCTTAAGGACCGGAGTTGGCCACCCCTGGTGTAAGGGGATATGTATCGGCTTCCTAATCATTGCACCACAAGTATGTTGGTTTGTGCAGTAGTAGATGAATGCCTCAAAATATATTCGGAAAAAATCAACATTTAAAAAAGGGGGAGCTACTGTATACAGTAGGTTAGAGGACATTCGGTGTACTCTTGTCTAGATTGAGGGGAACCAATCTTTTTTTTTTTTTTTTAATGTAACACAGGACTTTCACAGTGCAAGGAACTCTCAGTAGTATATGAAAAAAAGCAGACAGAACATACTGTACAATAGTGCAGACGTGCTAAAAGCAAAAATTCAAGTGTGTGTTAACTTCCAAATGCCCGCTCGCATGGTACTAGGTATAATCAAGCGTGTCTCAGATAAATCTGACCAAAAGCTGATGGTGAATGTTAGGTGGTGATGGTTAGATGTAACTGGACTTCCCAATGTTATAAAAGAGAAGAAAGAGATGTGCATGGCGCAGATCAACTTTATAGGTTAAAATAACATGAGCAGTGAGCTACAAACAACTCACATACTCCCAGAGAAAGTAAGGCAATAAGACCACTATGGGTCCTAGAGTGGTGGCAGCGTTCTGATCAGTACCTCAGACAGTAAGGTGTTAACCGGCTTTTTTCTCTCTCTCCGACTTCGTCGCACTTCTGGGTTCCACACTGGAGACGTTGCCGGCAGCAGAGGCACAAGCGGAGAAGCCTCAGCATATCAATCAAGGCACAGGGGATTGTAACGAACAGCGATCACCTAGCAAAAGGCAGGTAAGGAACCACCCTAAGCGTTTCACTCAGTCCAGGTGTGAGCTTCCTCAAGGGAAACTCATTCGAAAGAGGATTAACTTGTAATATTACTCCTGTTTTTAATGAGTTTACATGTAACAGCCCCTCGGTGAACAATATACTCAGTTTTATGCCAATAATAACACATTGGTTTAATGCATCAGTCATTTAAAAAATGTCTAAAGTTTTAATTATCCATTTCCACCGTTTTAACAAATTAACCAATAGACAACTGAAGGTGTGTATATAGATATCAAGATGTGGGTCAGTAATACGACTCTTGACGAAGCTTATGCCCAAGCGAAACTCATGGAGTCCCTGAGAAGAAGCATCCGTTTGGAGAAGGAACTCATGTCAAGGCTGGCGAAGTTTCCGTGCGGACGAAACTAGCCAGCATCCAACAGGTGACTCCATCGGCATCATGGAAGCGGTTAGATCACCGCTGCACACAGAATTTATTTTTAACATTGTTATTCGCTTAAAAGAGTGGACTTATAGTAAGTGTGCATTCTATAGGCTCGTGTTTAATATTTTTTATAAAGATTGTTCTATATATCTGAACGATGGTGTTCTCCTTCTCTTTTTCTAGATAACCCAAATCAGTTCACTACCCACCTGCATTTGCCACAGATTGTGATATGCTTACTGACACTCACTAGAATGTGAGTATAATAATTGGAAGTTCATTTCTTGTAATACTAGAAACTATTCATAGTTCTGACAATACTATTTTATGGTCTATTTTTGCTTCTTTTTCATAATTGATACTCCTTGCTCCCTCATCTTTCTGGAACAACTGTAATGATAGACAATATTCAATATTAATAATCACACATACAGTAGTAGTGTGCTGCGCATGCGTGTCGCTGTGAAGCCTGGTTGAAACACATGCTTTGCATAGTATTTATGCGCATGTGTGTCACTAGGGAACCTGGTTGAAACGCATATGCATGTCATAGCATTTCTTAAATTTTTTTGGTTACCTATTCACTGTCAATGTGGTTATCTGTGCCCCCATGGATGAAATAGGTTACCAAAGTGACAATCAATGGGTGTATTGCCTACTGTGTATTGTAATGTATAGTAATGTAAATTTTATTTCATTGTGCATTTATATTTTTTCAACACAAATGGGCAAAAGCGCTATTAGCCATATTTGGCTACTAGTGCTTTTGCACATTAGTATGGGAGGTGATGGGGGTAAAGGGGAGGGGGGATGAAGGTAGTTACCCCATAGAAGCTGGTTAGGACTTTCAGTGGTTAGTGAGAGGGGGGCGTGGTTAATCCCTTAATTACCATAGCAGTTAATAACCACTAAGGTAATTAAGGGGTTACTGTCTAGTAGTTAGGTTTTTATTTATTTTACTGTAGCTGCCCACTGAAGATGAGGAGGACCAGGAGGCCAAAGATGATGGCCTTCATCCTGGCAGGGGTAAGTATAAATTTTATTTACTATACGGTGGCTGGCAGTTTTATGTACTACTGTAAGTGTATTTCATTGAAATGTAAAGAGTAAAAACTTGAACACACCAAAAAGTATTTTTAAAGAATGAAATGTTTTATTTGCAAACGCTAATAAAGTAAAAATGAATAATGTGCAAATACAACGTCGTCTCTTCTTTCAAATTTACAATCTTCTTTTATTTTTCTTCTTCGAACTGGCTGGCTCTTCTTGGACGTCTTGGTCTGTAAAGAAAGAGACAAAATTCAATATTAATATTAATATTCAAACCTTACATTCTGAAATTCTGAGGGATTTTTTGTTTGAGAAGAAAAGAGATGGCATGCATGGATTTAAGCACAGTACAGTACATTACCTGGCAGTATTGATGGATGAGTTTCCTGCACCAAGGGTGTGTTTCCTGCATGTTGTCTTTGCCCGGCCAAAAACATGTGTAGCACCTATTCCCCCATGCCACAGAAGATCTGGCCACTACATGGGTATTTTCCCTGGGTACTGTAGCTTACCTCCTGCTTCTGGAAATCTGAGTGGCTCCATAGTTGAAGTTTGGAAGCAGCAACAGGGCAGGCTTTCTCTTGGCTCTTACTATTCAGCACCTCCATCCCATGTGTATCCTGCTGGATGCAGGATGGTCCACACGGACAATACTCCTTTCAGATAACCACACACCATAGTTGGTACAATGGCAGCTTTAATGTACAACAGCATGATTGTCCTCCAGCCCTGGAGCAGACCCCAAGAGACCCTCCCAATCTCCTTGACCCTCTCTTAGGGAAAGAGGTATCACATTGTCCCATAATCAACCACCCCCAATTTGGTGGTGTCATCTTTTATACCTGGGGGGAAGGGCTTGTAACCATGCCCCAAAACAGGGCAGGTCCAGGTACTGACAGGCATCACACCATATACATGTGACCCAGTCAGTGCCCTCCCCAGGTATGACACTCCAACTGCTGGTTTAGGCCTACCCTTGGATAAGCAACATAGTACGCATCCAGGCTGCAACTGCAGGCTAGGCCCTGCGCAGGAGTTTAACCTCAACACTACCTGTTCTTAACAGGATTTATAGTGTTGAGGCCAGCAGAAGGCTATAGCCAGGGGCACTTGGCTACACATGCAAAACAAATGCTAGTCACGGATATTTAACAAACAGTATTACCACACTGCAAGACCCATGCCATTCCGGATAGAGGCCATTTGACGGGACATCTGCTCCAAGGAGGATTGCTTCTGCCACTACGTGAGGGGCCGCCTACCTGTAGGAGAACTACACCTTCCAAGGACCATCTGAGGGTGTTGAGACAATGACTGTGTTCCCGACCTGTTCTGGTGTTTGGTAACCCATGTCTTGTTACATGCAATGCTTGTATTGTCTTACTTGATGTACGCAGATTATTTACCCTTTTGAATACATTTTTTTTTCAAAACTTTACTTCACTATGAACGTTGTGCGCTGTTTTTCTTGTCTTTAAGCTGGGATATACGTTTATCTGGTTTTCAGTGTCGGTTGGACTATACTGGTAGTAGTATTGGTATTTAGGCAGGCGCTCAGGCTAGTGAGCTTGTTGTGGCACATTGAATAATCGTTCATCCTAAATCGATCTCTCCAATCTGTTGTTCCCAATGTTTCGCCTTTGGAAGTTGACATGATCAAACATACTGGCCGAAGACGGTGCAGTGACCAGCAACCACCTTTCAGACTGGATAGTGAAGGTGTTTAATAAAGAAATCATTCAAAGTCAGATTATGTCTGACAGAATTCTTCCAACCCGCTGGTTTGATCAATTGTTGAAGTATTCATACATGTCAATAATATAGTTATAGAGCTCAGATAGAGAGAGAGCCTTCTTAGCTGTCCCTACTTTAATTACAGAATATATCATATATGCAAAACTGCATTCTGTTCTCCTACAAGTAGATGCCATCATGTCCCGTGAAAAATTCAAAAGTGAAGTCAATGTAAAATACATTCTGGTTTCTAATAAAATGTGAAACACCGACATTAGATAAAGTTGCAAGAAGGTAATTTAATAAAGGAACATACTGTACTGTGCATACTTTTTATCTGGTTTTATAGACACCTTGTGACAGGGTTAATGAACGTCACCAGCCATATACCTGGCAAACCTATGTTTAGGCTTGCAGTGCAGCAGTGACGAGGTTAAGTTTCAGTTGAGAAGGGCTGCTTAATTAGTCTGACCCCAGCTTCATAATCAAAGTGTTTTAAAACCCCCAGGCTGTACACACATGAAAGCTAGCTGGTCAGGAGGCAGGACTGAACTACTGAAGAGATTACTGCTATAAGGTCTGTTTTCAAAGTACATGTATGATGAACTGTCTGTGTCCTGCATGCTGAAGAGAAGCTGCCTTGTTTTCTATGCTGAAGAGAAGCTATTTTGTTTTTGTCTGCTGAAGAGAAGCTATTTTGTTTTTGTATGCTGAAGAGAAGCTATTTTGTTTTTGTGTGCTCTATGTTTTTAAGGCTCAATAAATAAGCCTTATCAAGAGAACCTGCGTGTGTGGTTGCATGTACCCTGCAACATATGGTGTCAGAAGTGCCGGGATTTTGAGAGGCCCCTGCAGTTGAAGGGCCACACACACACACAAAAATGAGAAAAATGGAAGAATTTTTAAAAGAGTTTCTGTGCGAGCAGACCAGACAGCAGAGACTGTTAATACAGGAGCAGTCCCAACTACTATTGCAGCAGCAAACCTAGCTTCTAACCCAGCAGCAGGCAGCACAGGATGAGCGGATGGCCAAGCTGTTGACCCAATTCCAGGGGTCTGCCAGTCCAGAACTTGCGAACAAACCCCCGGTCCTCCTGAGGAAAATGGCTCCGAATGAGGATCCAGAGGCTTTTCTACTGACATTTGAAAGGGTTGCCGAAGCTCAGGGCTGGCTGCAGATCGCTGGTCAACTGCTTTGGCCCCGCTCCTCATAGGAGAAGCCCAGGCCTCATATCAAGGCCTCCCAGCTGATCAGGCAATGGACTACCAACAAGTAAAAGCCGCCATACTGGATCGCTTAGGTCTGACCCCAGAGACCTACCGGCAGCAGTTCCGGAACCTGAAGTACACCGCTAAGATGAGACCCCGGGTCCTCGCTCAGCAATTATTGGACTTGTGTACTCACTGGATACAACCAGAGGAACGCACTAAGGAGGCAATTCTTGAGCAAGTGGTTTTGGAACAAATCCTACAGATAATACCCATTTCCGCACGCTCGTGGGAAAATGCCATGCTGCTGAAACCCTAACTTTGGCGGTCCGACTCGTTGAGAACTTCCTTGGGGCCGAGGATCAGGCGAGTGCCCTGGACCCGACGGATCCAACTTCACCAGCACTTGCGGATACCCAAAGTGGGAGATTGGAACAATGGGGAAACTACGGCCCCTCCATACGCAACCGCCAAGTGCCACGAAACGAGCAGTCCTTCCAACAAGGAAGAAGTCAAAACGCCGGGCACTGCCGAGACCCTCATCCCCTTCCTGATGTCGGCTTGTCGCCAAATGAGAGGAACTTCTGAGGACGTCACCCACAGGACCCACCAGATGCCTGGTCTCCAGTATCCGGTCCAGCAGAGCGCTATCCATGGTACCCTCCTGCGAGGGAACCCTCTCCATGTTCCGCCTGCGAAGAACAAGGCCACTGGTATGTGGACTGTCCACAGATGGATTGTTCCTTCAGCAGGACCGTCGCCTCGGCCTTCACTGGAGAAAATAACAAGCTACTTCCAGCCCAGGTTGGGGGAAAAAACGTCCAGGCCCTTGTAGATTCGGGCTCTGGGAAAACTCTGGTCTTCCAGGAACTGTTACCGCCTAACGTGTGTTCTTTTGACTCCCCATGGAGTATAGAATGTATACACGGCGATGTACAGTACAACGGTATCCGACGGCCAAAATACGGCTACAGGTAAAAGGTCAGAAGGCCTACCTCGAAGTAGGAGTTGCTCCTTGGCTCCCTGCCCCCGTTGTGCTCGGCCGGGACTTTCTTTTCGGACCTAATGGCTCCAGTCTCTCATGAGGAGCTTTATTCTATGGCTCAGGAGAACCCTGGCAAACTGTTCCCCATCTCGGCAGACCTTTTTCCCAGTAGACACCGGGTTCAATAGACTCGGAAACAAAGATACTCTGACAAACAGGACTGGTTGCAGAAATCTGGGTCTCAAGGTGATCATTCTAGTAGCCAGCAGTCACAAGTGATGACTGGGGATGGCCAGAGGGAGGGGGATACGGGCCCTGGAGATTTACCAGACCTATACCTCCCTGATTTTCGCCAGAGGCAAAGGGAAGACCCAGTCCTTGCTAGATAGTATGATAAAGTAGTAAAAATTGATGAGCAGATATTGAATGCACAGGGGGTGATAGTATTCCCCCATTTTGAATTATTGAATGATATCCTGTATAGGGTGAATAGGCAGACACAAACAGGGGAGGTCACCAGACAGATATTAGTTCCCAAGGCGTTTGTTAAATCTGTGTTCACTCTAGCCCATACTGTCCATTGGGGTGGTCACCTGGGGAGGGATAAAACATTGGACCGTATTTCATCCCGATTCTATTGGCATGGGATGCATAGTGATATTGCGAAGTTATATGCGGCATGTCCGGAGTGCCAGCTAACTAGTCCGAAGGGACAACCAGCCCCTTTGGTTCCTCTACCCTTGGTGTCAGTTCCCTTTGAGAGGATTGGAGTAGACTTGGTAGGACCTCTAGAACCTTCTGCGAAAGGACACAGGTTTATTCTTGTAATAGTTGACTATGCAACAATATATCCTGAGGCATTCCCCCTGAGAACAGCAACGACAAAGCAAGTAGCCAACAAGTTGTTGGAGATGTTCTCACGGGTTGGACTTCCCCAGGTTATGTTGACAGACCAAGGTACAAATGTTATGGCTAAACTGATGCAGGATGTCTTAAATTTACTAGAGGTCAAGTCTGTTCGGACATCGGTCTACCATCCACAGACTGACGGATTGGTGGAAAGATTTAACCGAACTCTAAAAGAGATGCTGATAAAATTTGCAGATTCAGAGAAGAGAGCCTGGGATGAACTTCTCCCTTTTCTGCTGTTTGCAGTGCGGGAAGTTCCCCAGGCCTCCACGGGATTCTCTCCGTTTGAACTGCTATATGGCCGCCAACCCCGGGGTATCCTAGACCTCCTAAAGGAGTCCTGGGAGGAACAGCGGTCCCCTTCTAAGAATACCCTGCAATATGTATTGGACCTTAGGAAGCGCCTAGGTGTGGTCAGGCGTTTTGCTAGGGAGAATCTTCGATCAGCCCAGGATAGTCAGGAGAGATATTACAATCAAAATGCTCGTATGAGAGTGTCTCACCCAGGAGATCAAGTGATGATGTTGTTACCCAGTTGTGAGAGCAAACTCCTAGCCAAATGGCAGGGCCCATTCGAAGTACTCTGCCGCACCCGTGATGTGGATTATGAGATCGCTCAACCAGGGTCCAGGAAGGGTAAACAAATTTACCATGTGAACTTGCTGAAACCCTGGAAGATGCAGCAGTCTCTATTATCCACCCGGTGGAGGAGGAAACGGACTTGGGTCCTCAGCCCCCCATGGGAGAACATCGTGGGTGACGATAAAATCTCAATGGGTAGACTGTTTTCCTCTGAACAAAAAGGGGACATGTTAGAATAATTACACAATTCCATGATGTTTTTTTCTGATTTGCCAGGGCAAACTAATTTAATTTCACATGTGATCGAGACAGCACCTGGGGTAAAAGTACGTTCCAGTCCTTATACTGTAGGTTGCCTGAAAGTCGTAGGGCCCTGGTAGAGAAGGAGGTACAAGGAATGTTACACTTAGGAGTGATTGAGGAATCATGCAGTGAGTGGTGTAGTCCACTAGTTATGGTCCCTAAACCCGATGGGAGGGTAAGATTTTGTGTGGACCTCCGAAAGGTCAATGCGGTATCCAAGTTTGACGCATATCCGATGCCAAGGGTGGACGAGTTAATTGACGCCCTTAGTAACGCGGAATATATATCCACACTGGACTTAACAAAAGGATACTGGCAAATACCTCTAGAGGAAAAGTCCAAGTGCAAAACAGCCTTTGTCACTCCCATGGGTTTATACCAGTTTGTGACAATGCCATTTGGACTTCATGGAGCCCCAGCCACATTTCAGAGACTCATGGATAAAGTGCTGAGACCCCATAGGGCTTATGCCACAGCCTACCTAGATGACATTGTCATTTATAGTAAACACTGGCGGGCCCATCTAAATAGGCTGAAAGCTGTCCTCAAATCTCTAAGAGAGGCAGGGCTCACAGCCAACCCTAAGAAATGTGCCTTAGGTAAGGCGGAAACAAAATACTTAGAGTATGCAGTGGGAGGTGGAAAAGTAAGGCCACTAGCCAACAAGGTACTTAGTTGCCCTGAAAGAAGTTCTGACCCCCCAAACAAAAACGCAGGTATGCTCTGTGCTGGGTTTAGCAGGGTACTATCGGTGGTTCATCCCCAACTACTCAGAAGTTGCAGCCCCATTAACGGACCTCACAAAAAAGTGTGTCCCTACACGAGTGATATGGTCAAGGGAGTGTCAGAGAGCCTTTGAGGACATAAAATGGTGTCTATCAGAGGGTCCCATCCTTAAAAGCCCAGACTTCAACAGGCCTTTTGTAGTGCAAACCGATGCATCAGAGATAGGGCTAGGGTGTTACGATTGTGCTCGCCACAAACTGGGACCGGACAGTGGGGCTGAGGTGGGGTTATATAATCACCGACCTTAGTCCGTGCAGACTGATCCGGAGTGCGCAGTTCGTAGTCGTACATAGCAGGGTCAGGATTGGAGAAGGCAGCATCATCGTTATTCAAGCAGGAGTTCGGCAACAGGTAGTCAGGAGTTCCCCGCTTCAGCTTAGGAGCGTGAGCGCGGGACTGGCCTCTGCATGAGGAGCGGGCTTGGCCCATGATGCCGGTCTCAGCAGGGGGAGACAGCAGGCTGGCCGAAGTACACCGTGGGGCAGCGTCAGCTTCAGCACAGAAGTCCAAAGCAGGCCTCTGCATGGAGATTGGCAGCAGGCCTCTGGAAACGAAGGGTAATGAAGGGGAGAATGCAACAGGTACCAGTGCTGGCTAAGCAACGCTTCAGCACAGGAGTCAGGAACAGGCCTCTGCGTGGAACTAGCAGCAGACCTCAGGAAACAGGAAACACAGGCCTCTACGTGAAGACTAGTAGCAGGCCTCAGGATACTCAGGAAACACAGGCCCCTGCATGAAGACTAGCAGCATGCCTCAGGAACTTAGGAACTAGAGATGAGAACTAGAGAGGTTAGTACACAAGGAGACAAGCCTGGGCGGCTTGTGGCAGAGACAGTAACGTCCAGAGAAGGATTTATGCTCGGCTCTGATTCAGAGCCAAAGCCCAACATATAAAGGGCGGAGATCCAATCACAGGGGAAGGGTGTGTGAGCATTCCTCCAATGATGGAGCACAGGGCAGAAGCTGCAATGAAAGGCAGCACATGTGCCATTGAATGCCAGAGGAAGCTTTTGCATCTGCAGAGGTCTGCAAGGCTATAATAAAAGCCAGGAGCGGATTCCTTACACTACCCCCCCTTCAGGTGAGACCTCCGGACGAACAATGTCATTCACAGATCTGGGGGACATGGATTTGTTCCTAAACTTCCTTAGGCGAGAGGTGGCGTTGAAAACCCACGGTTTGTTAGGATTCCTTACAGTACCCCCACCACTGGGTGAGAAGCCTGGGTGGACAGGACCATTCATAGGTCTGGGAGACATTGAGTTGTTCTTGAAGTGTCTCAGGCGAGAATTAGGTCCAAAATCCAGGTGTACATTGGCGAGTGCCGCAAAGGACAGCGGTGGCACTGCGGTTCTTGGTACATGGGCAATGAGACCAGGCAACTCCGGAATAGGGACATCAGAAGGGCAGCAGCCAGGTGTCCGGTGCATAGTAATAGTCCAAAAGTACGGGACACAGGACACTGATTGTCGGACATAAATGGCAGGGGGACCTTCAGAGAAGGCAGAGGCTTTGGTGGAAACAGCACAAAGGAAGTTGCGAGAGTCTCTAGCTTCCAAGGAATTCCGGGTGGTGATTAGCGAGGGAATGGGGTGGGAGGGTTCACTGCAAACTATTGACGCAGTACTTTTGATACGAAGCAGGGTTGCTATCCCAAGCAATTCGAGAGAGTCTGTAGCAGTGTATACGCAATTCTTGGTCGTGGTACTGACCATTGAAGAAGGGTCCACCTCCTTTGGTCTGTGATCTTTAGAGAGAATCAAATCAGAAGTAGTGGCCTTGGCGAAAGGCATAGTAAGCATCAAGGAGACAGTAGGGGACAGCATGTCTATACCCATAGTGGACCCATAGAGAACAGGGATGGACGCTTCAGGTAAAGCGACGAGGTCCAGTAAGGGTGTCTTCGTTTTAGAGAAAAGCCAAATGCCATCCAGAAAGGGCACTTTATGCACCGCACAGAGGCCTGCGAGTAAGGAGTCTGTTTGAAAGGTGAGAAAACAGATCTTATCCAAAAAAACAGGAAGGCGGGTAAGCGGTGCATCAGCCTTAGCAATAAAAGTCTTGGGGTTAAAGCTGGGTACCTCCAACACAGAGAAAGAAAACAGAGAACAAGAGCTTGGCTTAGGAATGGAGGTCCCAGGTACCCAGGTCTCGCATAATACTGTGGGAGAAGCAATGCGAAATATTACTGTTTTAAACATAGGGTTCTTAACATCGGTAGCTCCAGGCACCTTCCTGAGAGGTAACCCTAGTTTTGCGCCAGGACAGTCAATAGTAAGTACCCCAAGTATTGTTGAAGACACAGGGAAATATAAGTCCATCTTAAAGACGGGGTTTTTTGAAAAAAGGGACACAGTGGGTATTACTGAAAGTTCCAAATGCGATACCCCTGAGTTCGTGGTAGTAGACATGCAGTCAGTAGTGGATACCCCGAATACTCTGGGCGAATCAGCGTGAAACAGTATTATTAAAGGAGTGGACATCCCAGACTTAAAGTCATTTTTAATCATCCCGTAGGCTGTGGCATGATCCGTGAAAGAAACTGGGGTAGACTTTCCAATAGAAACAAGGGACATCTTGCTTGTCACTGAAGTGGGTGATTGAGAACCAGCAGGAACTGAACTAGCTACTGTAATAAAATCAGAGAACATTGTGCTTGTTTCAGAATTGGATCCCTGAGAATCCCTAGTGAGGGCATCAGACTCCATGGGAGACTCAGTGACAGGGGTCTTGAAACCAATTAAAGGAATTGCAGGTATCACATACTTAATAGGAGAAATACCTTGCAAAACAGGAATTTTAGTAAAGGTGATAGGCATCACACAGACTACCGCAGAGGTGGAGAGCAGGCAGTCAGGCTCTACCTCAGGAGTCAGAGAGAATCCAAGGGTTAACACAGGAAGTGCTGGGAAGACTCTAGAAGCTGTAAGGGGAGACTCAGAGTGTAGTAAGGGATCAGGGGCAGATAAGCTGAACACTAAAGTGATAGCCTGAGGGGCCGTAGAAGGGAGGCTAATTGCTGTCACCGGTTCCAAGGAGACAGACTTAGAGTAAAGGACAGGAATAGCAACACTCTGAGACAGAGGAGGAAAATAATTGAGAATAGGCATAACAGAAAGGGCAAACGGAAGTGAGCTAGGGAAGGTTGCTTCTACAACAGAAGATTTAGTAGCGGGAGAGCTTAACTCAGCGGCAGCTGGAGAACTTTTAAGTACGGTGAGAAGGGACTGCAGGTTTACAAAATCAGGGGAAAAGGGAGTTTTAAATTTGAAAACCTGAGCCTTCAAAAAGGATGGGCATGACTGTAATTGTACTAAGGGAGCAACAGCAGATACGCTGATCTCAGAAGGGGTCACTTGGAAAGGGGCATAATGTGCACTGTTTGCCTTTAACCCTAGGATTTGAGAAGAGGAGAATACTGACAGTACAAGGGGGGCAACCACAACTGTGCTGGTCTCTGAAGGGGTCACTTGGGAAGGGGCATAATGTGCACTGTTCACTTTTAACCATAGGATTTGAGAAGAGAACACAGACAGTACAAGGGGGGCAACCACAGCTGTACTGGTCTCTGAAGTGGGTATTTGGGAAGGAGTGTCTGGGTTAGAAAGAGAGGGCAACCAGGGTTTATTCTCTGGTGCTAGGGAAGACACACTGACCTGGGGGATGTAGGGATTTACAGTGAGAGAGTCATAGACATGACTAGCAGGGGTTAAGACAGAAATAACCTCGGGGACAGAACCCAGGGAGGTTAACTCAGGACTAGGGACCGTGGCAGCTTCTTCCTTAGCGGACAGTGACAGGGAGATGGTTTGGCCATTCTTAGGAGGGGGTGGTACCCCCACGGGTTTAGTAACAGGGCTGGCAGAAAAAAAATTGTGATTAGAAAGTGCATAGGCAGCGAGAAGAGGGTCCCGCTCACTTATGATTAGGTCAAAATCTTGGTATAACACACGGGCGGCATCTAGAATCTGATCTAGAGTCTTTCGATCTGAGGTGGAAAAAACACGGTGCCGTTGGGAGAGCAAGGCCTGTTGAGACCTTCTTTCCTTTTTAAATTGCTGAGATCTAATAAGGAGTGCTTTACGAATCAGTCTTTCCTGAGGGGTTAAACCTTCATACAAGAATGCACTCTCAGGCGGAGGCAGTCTCTCAAACAGGTATGGTCTTCCAAACAGGGACTGGTCCACAGCCTGGGACATAAGTACAGTTAAACATTTACCAACCCCCGCCACGGCGCGGTCCCGTTTTGTGGGGCCGAGCATACTGTTACGATTGTGCTCGCCACAAACCGGGACTGGACCGCGGGGCTGAGGTGGGGTTATATAATCACCGACCTTAGTCCACGCAGACTGATCCGGAGTGCGCAGTTCGTAGTCGTACATAGCAGGGTCAGGATTGGAGAAGGCAGCATTGTCGTTATTCAAGCAGGAGTTCGGCAACAGTAGTTTGGCAACAGGTAGTCAGGAGTTCCCCGCTTCAGCTTAGGAGCGTGAGCGCGGGACTAACATCTGTGCGAGGAACGGGCTCGGCACATGATGCCAGTCTCAGCAGGGGGAGACAGCAGGCTAGCCGAAGTACACCACGGGGCAGTGTCGGGGAAACCAACGCTTCAGCACAGAAGTCCAATGCAGGCCTCTGCATGGAGATTGGCAGCAGGCCTCTGGAAACGAAGGGTAATGAAGGGGAGAATGCAACAGGTACCAGTGCTGGCTAAGCAACGCTTCAGCACAGGAGTCAGGAACAGGCCTCTGCGTGGAGCTAGCAGCAGACCTCAGGAAACAGGAAACACAGGCCTCTACGTGAATACTAGTAGCAGGCCTCAGGATACTCAGGAAACACAGGCCCCTTCATGAAGACTAGCAGCAGGCCTCAGGAACTCAGGAACTAGAGATGAGAACTAGAGAGGTTAGTACACAAGGAGACAAGCCTGGGCGGCTTGTGGCAGAGACAGTAACGTCCAGAGAAGGATTTATGCTTGGCTCTGACTCAGAGCCAAAGCCCAACATATAAAGGGCGGAGATCCAATCACAGGGGAAGGGTGTGTGAGCATTCCTCCAATGATGGAGCACAGGGCAGAAGCTGCAATGAAAGGCAGCACATGTGCCATTGATTGCCAGAGGAAGCTTTTGCAACTGCAGAGGTCTGCAAGGCTATAATCAAAGCCAGGAGTGGATTCCTTACATAGGGGCAGTGTTGTCACAACAGTTTGAGGGAGTGGAACATACGACCCTTATTCTGAGTAGGAAATTGTTCCCGAGGGATAAAACTACTCAGTGATTGAGGAGTGCCTCGCATTATAGTGGGCAATCGAGGCTTTGAGGCATTACCTGGCAGGAGTTCATTTTACGCTGGTGACAGACCATGCTCCATTAAAGTGGTTAAATAGTATGAAGGACTCCAATGCTAGATTGACCAGGTGGTATATGGCCCTCCAACCCTTCTCATTTGAGATTCAGCACAGGCCTGGAAAAGAAAATGCAAATGCTGACTTCTTTTCTAGAGAAGGGGTGGCTGATCGGGCTTCAGCCGTGCGTGGCCCCAGCCACACACTAACAGGGGAGGAATGTGACAGGGTGAATGAACGTCACCAGCCATATACCTGACAAACCTATGTTTTGGCTTGCAGTGCAGCAGTGACAAGGTTAAGTTTCAGTTGAGAAGGGCTGCTTAATTAGTCTGACCCCAGCTGCATAATCAAGGTGTTTTAAAACCCCCAGGCTGTACACACATACAGGCTAGCTGGTCAGGAGACAGGACTGAACTACTGAAGAGATTTCTGCTATAATGTCTGTTTTCAAAGTACATGTATGATGAACTGTCTGTGTCCTGCATGCTGAAGAGAAGCTGCCTTGTTTTCTATGCTGAAGAGAAGCTATTTTGTTTTTGTCTCCTGAAGAGAAGCTATTTTGTTTTTGTGTGCTGTATGTTTTTAAGGCTCAATAAATAAGCCTTATCAAGAGCACCCACGTGTGTGGTTGCATGTACCCTGCAACACACCTGTTTTAAGAGATTGAGCTGCACCGCTGTGTAGCATTCAGTGTCCATCATAGGCAAAGACATTCACTTTGTACATGCACTGAACTGCAACCACACAAATAATATTTCTGTCTGACCACTATATAAATTCAGACGGAACAGGGAGAACACATCGCAGGGAGGCACACATTCCCCCCGCAGGCAGTCAGCGGACTGACCATAGAGCATCCCTGGAGAGCGGGTCGGAACTGGAGACTCCAACTGTATATAAAGATCAGGATTACAAAACCATTTCTAAGGATTTGGGGCTCCACCAATCCACTGTCATACAAATAGTCCACAAACGGAGAAAATGATGAACGAAGAAGAGGAAAAAACGGAGCACTACGTCCAGTGCTGGCAAAGCCAGAAAAAACTACAAGGATGCGTTCCCACAATAAAGAATATAGCTATTTTAATGGATCAAAAACAAAAAACACACCAACGTGTTTCGGACTATAAATAGCCCTTTATCAAGGTGAATATTGTATTATATATTATATTATTATATTATATGTGACCGGGATGCAGTGTGCACCAATTGCCAACACTTCTGTGTACGTCACGCGGCGCAGACATCTGACGTCACCACGTCCGAACGCGCCACACAAACGTGTGAGAGTCACAGCCCGGGGACGCAGGGGGCGCAGCAAGAGTACTCATCCACCAATGCAATAAGCCCTGGCCCATGAGCACAAGTCACCACTCCCCAAGCCGAAACGAGCACGTGACGTCAGCGCGCCCATAGGCGCGAGACGCGGCGTCATCGCGTCACGCGACTCTTGGCATATGACGCAACCGCATCATGATCGTAATACAAAATACAATAACTTTATTAAACCTTAACACTCCAGAAGAATAATACCAAGGACAAATAGGCAAAATTAAAAAAATATTAAAATAACATAAAAGAACAGACACAATAATTTTAAAAAACAATTAAACAAATTGTCGAAATAAACATCCTTAGATATTATGTATAAATATCGTAGTAACGAAGGTTATATGCTTGACAGGGTATTTGTGATCATTGAATAAACATTCATATATTGAAACACTAATTAAAGTGCAATCATGGATAAATGTGAATAAATAGCATGAAGCATCAATATTAAATTCACAAAACCCAATACATACAGAGAAATTGAATTGAGACTGAAATGGAAAATGCTAATAATTATTCAAATTATAACTAAAGATACACATTGTCACTTAAACCATGCAATCAATTCGGTATAAAAAATACCACACAGCACGCATCAAATAATATGCAGACTATTTAGTTGTTAATACATATGAATTATAAGTGAAAATGCATAAATATTCCACACTCTATAATCTAACATCCTGTAAAGTGCTATAAGATGTAACAATTGGACCTATTGAAAGAATGTTATAAAATATCCTTGGATGTACTAGGGAAAAGGCTTCTGAATTGCTGTAAAATACAACAGTTGAGAAACATTGAAGGATCATGTTTATGTATCATAAAGGAGGGGCCCTATATCCCAAACGGAATTTAAACCATATGGGATACGTGTCTGTAATGTGAAAATCCAATATAATTCTCTTTTATTAAGGATATTAAGTGTATTACCTCCTCTAATTGGACATGGTACATGTTCTATACCCAAAAAGGATAAATTGTTAACATTGCCCAAACTACAGTTAGTGAAATGTTGGGCCACTGGGTGGTTGATGTCTTTTTTGGTGATTAAACGTAAATGTTCAAGTATCCGAACCTTTAAACATCTGATGGTTCTTCCTATGTATTGTTTACCACAACCACATTTTAACAAATACACCTTAAAAGTGGTGTCACAATTGATAAAGGAATTTACATAATTTTTTTTACCAGTATTATTTGAAGAAAACTTAAAAGTTTGTTCCATAAATTTACATACTTTGCATTTGGAGCAAGTATAACTGCCTTTAGGCAGATTTTTTTAAGGGAGTTTTTTCTGTAGAAAACATACTTGTGGAAACATAGTTGGCAATAATTTTTGCCTTTCTGAAGACAAATCTAGGCCCTTCTTCATAAATTGAGTGTAGGACTGGGTCCGCTGCTAGCACTGCCCAATGTTTCTTAACTATGTTCTTAATAATGGTGGCTTGATTATTATGTTGAACAATAAAGAATGGTAATTGAGAGTGCTTGTCTTGTCTTTTTTTAGTTCTGTCCAGGAGAACAGTTCTGTCCATCATTTGTACTTCATTTAATGTTCTATCAAGATCTTTTATTGAGTATCCCCTGGCTTCAAAATGCTTTATCAGATCAAGGGACTGAATGAGAAAGTTCTCATTATTCGTACATATTCTTTTCAATCTAATCAGTTGGCCTTTAGGAATTCCTCTGATGAGAGATTTGGGATGGCAGCTGTCAGCGCGCAAAAATGTGTTGCGTGAGTTAATTTTACGATAAACCGGAGTAGTGATTTTTTTGTGCATATCAATGAATAATAATAAATCTAAAAAGTGAATGTGGTGAGAATCATAATTAATGGTGAATTTCAAATTTAAATCATTGTTATTAAGGTGCTCAGTGAATAATAAAAGTGAGTGCTCATCCCCATTCCAAATAAAAATAAGGTCATCAATGTACCATTTATAAAAAGTGATAAAGTGTCTAAAAGGATTTCCAAACACGTGGATCGACTCCCACCAACCTAAAAATAGGTTGGCATAGGAGGGGGCAAAACTTGTGCCCATTGCAGTACCACGTGTTTGGAGATAAAAATCCCCATCAAACATAAAATAATTATGTGTTAACAAAAATTGAATTGCATTTAAAATAAACGTGCTCTGTGCCGGTGAAAGATCAGAATGTTGTAAATAAAATCTGACAGCTGCCAACCCATGTTCGTGTATTATAACTGTATACAATGATGTAACATCAAGAGTAAGCCAAACAAAATTACTCTCCCATCTGATGGAGCTGAGTTGGGTCTAGAGATCTCCACTATCTTTAATGTATGAAGGTAGTGTTTGAACCATACTTTGTAAGAAATGATCAACATATCTTGAAACACCATCTCCCAAAGATCCAATACTAGAGACAATTGGCCTCCCAGGTGGGGAGACCAATGTCTAATGGATCTTTGGGAGATGGTGAAAGATAGGTATAATAGGATAAGGGTGGAACAAAAATTCCAATTCTTTGGCATCAAGGGTGCCTAACACAGAGCCATCATCTAGAAGGGATCTTAACTCCCTAATAAAGATGGCAGTGGGGTCTCCTCTCAATAAAACATAAGATGTCTTATCATTTAATTGTCGAAGAGCCTCCGTTCAGTTTTATTAAGAACAACAATTGCTCCCCCTTATCAGCCCCCTTGATGACCAGAGACTTATTAGCCTTAAGTGTATTTAATGCGGATCTTTCATGTTGTGTGAGATTATCTAATCTACTGTATGTTGTAACGGTGAAATAGAAAATGTATAACCCCTGGACAGAAGGGACAAATCACGTTCTATAAGTTGCTCAAAGGTAGCAAGACAGTTGCCTTTCATATGTAACGGATAGAAAACAGATTTGTTTCTGAAACCAGATGTACGTCTGCATCATCAATATTTTCAATAATTAAATCTTTCATATCCTGTGCACAGCAGTGCTCTTGAAAACTGAATTGTTTAACCTCTAGAATATTATCAGAAACATTAGAAAAAGACTCATTCTCATTGCTAACAGATACAGGCTGATCAACATTTTTCTGGTTATAAAACCTTTTCAAAGTTAACTTGCGTATATATTTGTGAAGGTCAATTATAGTGTCAAACAGTTTAAAATCACTACAAGGAGCAAATTTTAAGCCTTTATCGAGGACTGACAACTCAGCCTGACTGAGAACAATGTCAGATAAGTTGATAATTCCAGTCTGTTCAATTAGAAGTTCTTCTTTCTTTTCTGTGGATTTTTTATGTTATGTTACCACTATATAAATTCAGACGGAACAGGGAGAACACGTCGCAGGGAGGGACACATTCCCCCCGCAGGCAGTCAGCGGACTGACCATAGAGCGTCCCTGGAGAGCGGGTCGGAACTGGAGACTCCATCTGTATATAAAGATCAGGATTACAAAACCATTTCTAAGGATTTGGGGCTCCACCAATCCACTGTCAAACAAATAGTCTACAAATGGAGAAAGTTAAAGACCGCAGTCACTCTACCCTGGAGCAGTCATCCTACCAAAATCACCCCAAGAACAAACTGGCAAATCATCTAGGACGCCACAAGGAACCCCAGTGTAACATCCAAGGATCTGAAGGCAACTCACCTTGGCTAATGCGGGTGTTCATGACTCAACTAACAGAAAAAGACTGAACAAGGATGGTGTCCATGGAAGGATAGTCAGGAGGAAACCACTGCTCTCTAAAAAGAACATTGCTGCCCATCTGAAGTATGCCAAAGAGCACATAGATGATCCACAAGACTTCTGGAACAATGTTTTCTGGACAAACGGGTCAATGTTAGAAGTTTTTGGCCTCCTTGAGAATCCTTGTTTGGCGAAAACTAAACACTGTGCTCGAACAGAAGAACCTCATCCCAACCGTCAAGGATGGTGGTGAGAGTTTAATGGTTTGGGGCTGCTATGGTGCCTCAGGACCTGGACGGCTTGCCATCATTGACACAGCCATGAATTTTGCATTGTATCAGAAGATTCTAGAAGAGAATGTCAGGCCATTCAACCGTGAGCATAGCTGAATGGAAGATGGGTCATGCAGTAAGACCATGATCCTAAACATGCAAGCAGATCTACACAAGAATGGCGGCAGAAAAATAAATTTTGTGTTTTAAAATGACCTAGTCAAAGTCTGGACCTAAACCCCATCAAAATGTTGTGGTAGGACCTGAAGAGAGAGATTCATTCAAGAAAGTCCTCAAATGTCATGAGTTGAAGCAGGTCTGTAAGTACTGTAGGAATGGGCCAAAATTCCTCAAAACCAATTTGAGAGACTGGCCAGCAGTACAAGAAATGCTTAGTTGAAGTCATTGCTACTTAAAGGGGTGCAACCAGATACCGGGGTCTATTGTAGTAGCTTCAATTAGCAACTCATTGAGGATTTTGAGTAGTTCTCTCAAATTGTGCAAGGTTGCTATACAGAAAGCCTCGATGAGTTGGGAAATCGTGTGGGGAATGTATTTTCTAGCTATTTCTAGCTCCTGGCCAAACACATCATGCGGGAGCTGGCAAAAAGGCCAAACTTGCATTTTTATAAAATCGTGCTATTCTAGTAGCCTCGATAAGGCTACGGCTATGATGCACGGGAGGGATGCGAGAGAGGGACTTAGTAAAAAAAAAATGCATTTTTCCTGCATTGGATTGATGCTGGAGGTCTCCGGAGCAAATACACATCAATACCAGTATCGGAGAACCCCGGCATCAATACGATGCAATAAAAATAAATTTATAGGCAACTTCATTACCTTAGCAGCTAACCGCTAAGGCAATGAAGGGGTTAACTACCAGTGCCATGTTTATTGTGGGTAGCGGCGGTGGATAGTGGGAGGGGTTAACCCCTTCATTGCCTTAGCAAGATTAACCTCTAAGGTAATGAAGGGGTTGACTCCTCCCACAACCCCCAGAAAGGCCTAAACACTCACCTTGGGCCAAATGCCACCTTCACCCACCCCTGCTACCCACAATAAACATTAATACAAAATACAAACACAATACTAGCCATTACACCCATTCATTGCAAGTGTGGTTAGCTATGCCCTCAATGGGAGCAAAGATAACCCCAATGTCAAGGAAAACCCCTCTACCCCCAAAAACCATAACATTACAGTACAATAATGGGCAAAATTACTATTATCCAGATAGTGCATTTGTCCTTTGAAAATAAAACATTAGCCAGCCAGCAGAAAGTAAATAAAACTTCTACTTTCCCCTGCCAGGATGAAGGACATCCTCATCACCATCCTCTGTGTCCATGTCCTCCATTGGCAGGAACAGAACAATAAAAATACAATCTAATGGACCCTAACCCCTTAATCACCTTAGCGGTTAATAAGTAATTAAGGGGTTAATTCCCCTCCCTGCTAACCACCCTCCCCGGGGCAAATATCCAGACCCTCTACCCATTGATTGACACAGTGGTACATCATGTCCATATAATATGGGCTTGATAAGCCATTATAGCAGTCAATGGGCAATCTAAAAAAAACTGCACCAAAAAGACACAACAATAAAAGAAATAACCAAGCACCTAAACACCAGAAGAGTAAAAGAACTAAAATGCCTAAACAGCACATCAATAAAATTAATCTTGCACCAAAACACCAAAAGAATAACATTTAGCTAATACCAAATCACCAGAAAAATTATATTAATAAAACCTCTAACCCACAGAACAATTAAATTAATTAAATGCCTAAACAATCCTAACATGTAATAAAAACAAACCCTATAAAAACATAACAATTTACTCAACAGAATAAACAGAAATAGAAAACATAATTCATTCAAAACAACCATTTGCCCAAAAAAAGCTGTGTGTGCAGTGCACGCACATAGTAAGTGAAACTTCTTTTTCTTTTGTCACTGTTTTGTCACAGAAATTGTATTTGTAAGAATGATATATTTAATGAAAAATAAAAAATACAATTTCAGTGCCAAAACGCAAAGAAGTTTGACTTAGAACACGTGTTTTAGCTATTTGTACTTCTATATTTATAGTAACTGGGAATTCCGTGTGTGTGTGTGTGTGTGTGTGTGTGTCAGTGTGTGCGTGTGTGTGTCCGTCAGTCAGTCCATGTGTGTCAGTCACTGTGTGTGTGTGTGTGTGTGTCAGTGTGTGTTTGTGTCAGTCAGTGTGTGTGTGTGTGTGTGTCAGTAAGTGTGTGTTTGCATGTCAGTGTTTGTCAGTCAGTGAGTGTGTGAGTGTGTGTCTGTGTTTCAGTGTGTGTGTCAGTCAGTGTGTGTGTGTCAGTGTGTGTGTGTGTGTCAGTCAGTGTGTCAGTGTGTGTGTGTGTTACAGAACAGGGGCATAGACCCCATAGACCAACACAGACCCCAGCACAGCCTCTCACCTCAGCTCCGACACCATGCGGGGGGCTCCCGCTGCAACTCACCTGTACCACGGCCTCTGCTGGCTGCTCGGCCCGGCACTCTCTGCCCTGCTCTCCATGTCATGTACTGTCCGGTCTTCTACCTCTGTACTGCCCCCCCTCCCTATCACCCTGCACCTCTCTCTCCTCACTCCCCCTGTATCACCTGTATTTACCTACCACTCTATCCCTGCTCCTCTCAACTCCTTCACTGCTCCATCTCATATCCCCCTCACCTCTACATCCTGCTACCCCATTCCTTTTACTCCTCTATTCCACCTACCTGCTTCATTGCCTCTGCTCATCGACCCCTCCCCAATCTTTATTCTCCCCCATCTGGATTCCTGCATCCCTCTGTCACTCCAACCCCCATCCCTCCTTCATTTCACCACTCTATCTCCCTATCCCTTCCATTATGGCGCCGCTGCCAGCCGCTTCTGCGCATGCGTGGCGTCCGTCAGTGGCGCTATCAAAACTGCGCATGCGTGGCATTGCATCGGGCGCGGGCAGCAAGCGGGGAATGGCGGCCGTTAGGAGCGGCGCCGCATATGTCAGCGGCCGTGTGGGGGGAGCGGCACATGTGACAGCAGGCGTGTGGCAGGAGCAGGGGGAACCGTGACGTCTCTTCCATTTTAGATTTCGTCTCCATCTCTCCAGTTTTGTCCCATCACAACTAGGTGCCACTAAAGAAGTTTCACTTAAAAAAAATCATTGCCTGTCACTGTATTTATCTACACCCTAAAGGGGCATAGATAAATACTGCAGCGGCCAGCTTAATTCTTACATTTACCTGTGGCTCTTTTTGGCTGGCGCCCAGCCGCATCTTCTCCTCCTCCGGTCCATGACGCGCGACCCCCTGGCTGCTCAGCCTCTGCTTCTCCTGATGCACAACGCAGGGACAGTAACTGGGCCTTACCCCGCGCCTACCCCGCCTTCAACCTCAATCTTCGGGCCTTCTTCGGGATGCCGGCGGAACCCTGGCACGCACCCTAGCACGCGTGACCGGTGCACCAGTGACGCACGGCACGCGTCAGAAAAAAAAACAAATCAGCCGCGTCTGCCCGCACATTGCGGTGGCGGCCGCAGGAGAATAAAGGCGGCCGTCACTGTACATTGGCAGTCAATGGGCAAGTAAAAAAAAAATTACTCATAACATGGAGGTAGGAGCAATTGTGCCTTAACCCCTTCATTGCCTTGGCAAATAGCCGCTATGGTAATGAAGCTGCTTTAATGTATTTTTATTAATAGTGTACGGGAGCAGGGGATCTCCTGAGCTGAACCACATTGATTTCTGGCTCAGGGACCACCTGCTTCCCGAGTTACAAGCCCTGGTATGGAGCATCGGGTGCCAGTGTCGCCGCCATTTTTATTGCGTCCCCGTCACGTGACGTTGACATGTAAACAATGGGATACCGGTACCTGATGCCCCATGTTCGGCTATCCTTTGTTTAAGGGGGCATATAGTTCTACTTATATATTTATCTCCACTGCCCCATTTAAGCATATAGATAACACAGCTAGAGCAGCAGGTAATCAAGGACTCAATCTTGTGGGTTACTTTAGTATGTACTGTATATTTTTTACCGTTTTTAGGGGAATTGCATAGCGACACATATTGCAATTGCCACAAGGTTTAAAACCTCTTAATTTAGACTGAACGTTAGACTTTCTATCAGAATATAACAAACTGGGTGATAAATAATGTCCATGCGTCTTTGCCCTCCAAAACACAAATTTTGGTGGTTCCTTGATGTATGTCTTCAGATCACCATCAAGACCCAGCACGTTCCAATGTCTTGAAATGATTTCACGGATTTGTTTAGACTGTCTGCTAAAGGTGGATATAAATAAAGGTGCTGAATGTTCGGAGAATATATCTCTATTCCTCTTACTTTTTCTTTGAAGATCATTACGATTCGCACAGAGGCCCGATTAATATTACCAATATTATATCCTCTTTTACTTTTTCTTTGAAGATCATTACGATTCGCACAGAGGCCCGATTAATATTACCAATATTATATCCTCTTAGCAGAAATCTTTTTTTAAATTCTGCTGAATTTTCAGTAAAAAGATTATTCAGTCGAACAAATCCGGCGTAGCCTCAGAAATTGTGCTTTGAGGATCCCTTTGATAAGGGATCTAGGATGTGCGCTATTGGCCTTGAGAAGGGAGTTACGGGAATTAGCTTTACGGTAGAGGTCTGTTTGAATTTTACAATCCATATCGACATACAGACAGACATCTACATAGTTAATATGATGTCTGTCAGATTGATATGTAAATTTGAGATTATATATGTTGTCATTTAGGTAGTCAATAAACGCAACCAATTCTATATTGCTACCTTGCCAAATGAGAATCAAATCGTCAATATAACGACAGTAGAATATGATGTTAGATCGATACGGATTGTGGTCCCCAAAAATAAAATTAGTTTCCCAAAACCCCATAAATAAATTAGCGTAAGATGGAGCAAATGATGTGCCCATAGCTGTGCCCCATGTTTGAAGGTAATAATTGGTGATAAAAAGAAAATAGTTATGGTGCAATAGAAAAGAAATGGCATCAGTGATAAAAGTGATCTGTGCAGGTAAAAGAGATGACTTTTTGGGAAAGTGCTGTGTGACCTGTATACCTTGTGTATGACTTATAATTGTGTAAAGAGACATAACGTCAAGGGTGACCCAAGTGTAACGTGTACACCATGTTAACGGGGAGATGATGTTAAGTAAATCAGACAAATCCCTTAGATACGATGGAAGATTGTGAACAAGTGGTTGCAGATATGAATCCACGTACTAGGTAAACCATCTCCCAAAGACCCAATGCTCGATATTATGGTCCTGCCAGGAGGACAGACCAGAGACTTGTGGATCATTGGGAGATGGTGAAAAATAGGCACGATAGGGTGGGTGATGGTGAGAAAGGAGGACTCATTTTCATGTAAGACATGTAACTCTCTTCCCAGATCTAGAAGAATATATTCAGCAAGAAACCGTTTTGTAGGGTTAGATTTAAGTCTCTGATAAGAATCGACATCGCTCAGTTGTCGTAAGGCTTCGGCAATGTAATCATTAAAATGCTGTACCCCAATGGCCCCCACTTTATCGGCTTTTTTAATAATGATGTTTTTATTCTTTTTCAGTGTGTTAAATTCTATCTGTTCATCTATAGACAGATTGTTACAGTTAGTCGATGAACAAGTAAAACCCCTAGCCAATAGTTGCAGGTCTCTCTCTATAAGCCTCTCAAAAGTTTGGAGGTGTGGAACCTTGATGTAAGTAGTGTTAAAACTATCTACCACATTTTGTGATCAATTTGCTCTTTACTTATTATGTTAATTTAGATAGAGATACATGTTGTTATTTAATAACCTTATCAAGATGCAGTATTGATTTCTGATACATTTCTTTATTATCTATGTACTATCCCTCTTAGGTTATGTGTTCTAACTGTTCATCAAGTCGGTTCATAGCATGCTTATATAATTATATGCTGATATTCTTGATTTATATGATACATTAATTAATTCATTTAAATATATATTGGGGTACATGCTTTTATTCCCTTTTGTTTGGTTTGATTTATCCATTATACTTTCATTCATTGCTTTAATTATTTCTTTTCATTATATATTGTTTAATGTTTTTCATCATTTTCTTGTGTTTGCTATATTCATTGCTTAGTCACTCTATGCTATGAGATTTACATAGGTCCATGGCTGGCCCGTGCGGATCCGTCAATATTCTTGATTTATGTGCATTAGTCATTACCATTGTTCTTCTGTTCTTTCTCACAGCATGCTGGTGAATGTGTTATCCTTCTATATAGATGATCTGCTGGTTAGCTCACCTGCCTAGGTGGCACTGTCGTGCTTACTATGAGTGTCTGGCCAGCACCACAGCATCTGTGGTATGTCTCGTGAGACGCTCGTGGCACGCTGCTGACGTCACTTCTGGTATCGGCAGCTGCCTGCATTTCATCCTTATAAAATGCACAAGACTACCAGGAAGGGTTATACACTTTGACAAAGGGCATTTGCACCCGAAATGCGTTAGATTTGGTCCTTGTACCCTATTTTTGATGTCTCTCTCATCCGTTACCCAATAAATTGTTTTTATTGATTTTTGGGTGTGCCATATCCCCGTTCATTTCTTGTTTGCTGTGCTCCATACCCCTCTTCTGAGGATTCTACCAGTGGAGAAACATAAATACAGGGGGCAATAAATGGGCATTAAAAAAAAAATGACATGAAAAATAAATATTGTCCCTGTATGTATGTATGTATAACCATAGGGACATACATAAATACAGGGACAATAACTTTGCCAAAAAAATACATCTGACATAAAAAAAAATTAAAAACCTATAAAAATACAATAACATACATTTATTTGGTTAACTTACCTTAAGATGACCTCACCCACTGAATCCCGGGGACACCGCATGCTCTCGAACCAATCCACGCAACAGGAACAAGGTAAAAAAAAAGTATTTTTCTTCTTTTTAAAAAATTGTAATCCATACAATCACTCTTCGGGGGTCTTCTGGCGTCTTCGGTGTCTTCATCGTCTTTTCCTCTTCATCTGTATCTTCTTCCGGCACGTCCTGGTCCTCTTCATGCTGGAGGAGGTCTGTCCTCCTCGGCTTCTTGCTCTAAAATGAGGCAACATAGGCTTTTATAGGCCTATGACGTTACATTTCCATCAAATGGTTCCCATGGCCCTGATTGGGCAGTGAAAACCATGTGATTTTTGTGTGCTTTTATTTTTTGTTGGTGACGTCATGTAAAGGAAATGAAGCCAGCCAATCAGAATGGCTGTGCTTCATTTCCCTTTAAGATGATGTCATCAAAAGCAAGATGGCTGCCGTCACATGGTACTTGAGCAAATCAGAGCATGGGAACTAAATCCCAACTCTGATTGGCTGTAGTAGACCATGTGACAGAGGCTTGGGGGAGAAAGGATGTGACGTCATCCAAAGGCTGTCACATGGTACTTGAGCCAATCAGATTGGGGATATAGTTCCCACGCTCTGATTGGCTCTCTGGCGGGTCTTCTGTGATGCATCGCCATGACAACGCACGTCAAACGATGCGGTGAGGACAAGTGATGTCACATGACCCACAACGTCTTTTAAAGCAGAGTCCTTGAAGAGGGGAGGAGCGAATGCTGCGGCTGCCAGGCAGTGGGGCGCAGCTCAAGAAGTTTGCGCACCCCTGGTATAGTGGTCCAGTTTCTCATTCATTATGCATCCTTCCTGGATTTATTGTATGTCTTTATTTGCATAGCGCCATTAATGTACATAGCGCTTCACAGTAGTAATACACGTGGTAATCATATAAATAACAAATAATATAAATAACAGGTCATGGGAATAAGTGCTTCAGACAAACGTAACATTTAGGAAGAGGAGTCCCTGCTCTGAGGAGCTTACAATCTAATTGGTATGTAGGAGAAATGTACAGAAACAGTAGGAGGGCATTTTGGTAAGTGCTTCTGCAGGGGGCCAAGCTTTATGTATCGTGTCTAGTAATATCTACGGTGCTACTCATATGCTTCTTTAAGCAAGTGTGTATTAAGGTGGGTCTTAAAGGTGGATAGAGTGGGTGCTAGTCGGATATCGAGGGGAAGGGCATTCCGGAGGTGTGGGGCAGTCAGTGAGAAAGGTTTAAGGCGGAAGAGGGCTTTAGATACAAAGGGGGTAGAGAGAAGACATCCTTGAGCAGAACGCAAGGGTCGGGATGGTGCCTAGCGAGAAATTAGGGAAAGATGTAAGAAGGAGCAGAAGAGTGTAAAGCTTTAAAAGTGAGGAGGAGAATTGCATGTGTGATACGGGATTTGATAGAAAGACAGGAGAGTGATTTGAACAGGGGTTACGCTGAGACAGATTTAGAAAAAAGTGATTCTGGCAGCAGCGTTTAGGATAGATTTTAGGGGAGACAGGTGAGAGGCGAGAAGGCCGGACAGCAGGTGGTTACAGTAGTCAAGATGGGAGAGAATGAGGGCCTGAGTCAGAGTTTTAGCAGTCGAGCAACAGAGGAAAGGGTGAATTTTTGTAATATTGTGGAGGAAAAAGCGACAGGTTTTGAATGTGAGAGGAGAATGTGAGAGAGGAGTCAAGTGTGACCCATAGGCAGCGTGTTTGGGCTATTGGGTGAATGATGGTACTTCCAACAGTAATGTGGAAGGAGGTAGTAAGGCCAGGTTTGGGAGGAAGTATGAGCTCTGTTTTTGTCATGTTAAGTTTAAGTCGGCAGAGGGCCATCCAGGATGATATCGCAGAGAGACATTCAGAAACTTTGGACTGTACAGCAGGTGTAAGGTCAGGAGTTGAAAAGTAAATTTGTGTGTCGTCAGCATAGAGGTGATATTTAAACCCTAGGGATGTGATTATGTCACCTAGAGAAAGTGTGTACAGAGGAAAGAGAAGAGGTCCCAGGACAAAACCCTGCGGCACCCCCACAGAGAGATCTATGGAGGAGGAGAAGGTGTTAGCAGAAGAGACACTGAAAGTACGATGGAAGAGGTAAGAGGAGATCCAGGATAGAGCTTTGTTACGAATACCAAGCATATGGAGAATGTGGAGGATAAGAGGGTGGTCCACAGTGTCAAATGCTGCAGAGAGGTCGAGTAATATGAGCAAAGTGTAATGTCCTCTGTCTTTGGCAGCATGGAGGTCATTAGTTATTTTAGTGAGGGCTGTTTCAGTCGAGTGAGCAGCGCGGAAGCCAGATTGTAGAGGGTCTAGGAGAGAATGGGTGTTGAGAAAGTGGAGCAAGAGAGAGAAAACAAGATGTTCAAGGAGTTTGGAGGCAAAAGGCAGGAGGGAGACAGGTCGATCGTTAGAAAGACATGTAGGGTCAAGCTTGCTGTTTTTGAGTAATTGGATAACGGTTGCATGTTTGAAGGAGGAGGGAAAGGTACCAGAATAGAGGGAGGTGTTAAATATGTGTGTGAGCATAGGGGTTATAGTAGGAACAAGAGGTTTTAGGAGATGGGAGGGAATGGGGTCAAGAGGGCAAGTGGTAGAGGGAGAAGAGGAGATCAGTAGTGATACATCCTCCTCTGAGACAGCGGAAGAATCAAGGAAGGCAGGAGGAAAGTTAGGAAGCAGTGTAGGATGGGAGGAGGAGGAAACAGAGGGGAGTTCTGATGAATGGATTCCACCTTTTCCTTGAAATAGTCAGCAAAGTCCTGAGGTGAAATGGAGGAACAAGAGGCAGCTGTGGGTGGTTTGAGTAGAGCGTAAAAGACAGAGAAGAGTCGGCATGGGTTAGACTTGTGTGTGTTGATTAGTGAAGTAAAGTAGATTTGTTTAGCCTGAGAGAGGGCAGAGTTGATACAGGACAGCATAAATTTGTAGTGAAGGAAGTCTGCGAGAGTGTGAGATTTCCTCCAGTGGCATTCAGAGGAACGAGTGGAGGAGCGCAGCATGCGCGTGTGGGAATTTAGCCAGGGTCTGGGGTTAGAATGGCGAGGGCGGCAGAGAGAAAGCGGGGCATGTTTATCAAGAGGGGAGGATAAGGCAGAGTTATAGTTTCTGACCAGGTTGTCAGGGTCTGTAGCAGAACTGAGAGAGGAGAGGGATGCGTATTAAATATTATTTATGATATTTTTGTATGCTCCTTACAATATACATTTTGCTATACTTATATTGTCTAATTTATTAATACATTTGTATAATCTACTTTTCATGTGGCCATTTTTGTTCTAATCTATTATACATTTTTTGGACCCTTTATAAATTTAATTGTGTTACCTATGTAGTGCACTTTATTTAATGTAATATAATTCTACACAATATAAGATTGAGTTTAATGAATGACTTATTTTTTACTTGCCTAAGAGTAGGTTAAAATAGGTCATTTGTTTGTAAGCATATGTATAAACATTGTTTAGAAGACTAGCATTAGCTGGTATATTTATTTAGTGTTTAAATGTTTTCAAATGCACTTGTCACATTGTTCATTATACTTTGCACATACGATACAAGTTTGCATGTACTGGATTATTCAATTAATTCATTAACCAATCAGACAGTGCTGAGTGGGCTTTAAATAGTCCCTTGCAATACCCCTAAAGCAACCCCTGATGAAGTCAGCATCATAGCTGACGAAACACGTTGGGTGACGTCATCACGTCAGACACCGGATCAGCTGCTTGAGGAGTTCCCTGCTAGAGGAACAGAGGGCTGACAAAGAATTGTTTCTTCTGGAGCATCAATTTGTTATGGGCTGATAAATGTGTCCTGCTGGAAGCTATACAGATTCACCTGGCCATGGAAGATCTACAGAGCCCTGTGATTAAATACTACATCTGCAGACACTGGGTGTTCATCACACAATTCACTGTGGCCACAGAGGAATTCAATTGCCTGATATCTGCTATACTTTACCCTGGTGGTGGGGCTAATCCAGATTTGCTTCATCTATATCTCAGCAGATTGCCTTCCTTTTTCAAGCCTCTTCATTGCTGCCATGCTCACGGAGGTCCCATCTGACGGGTGTGCTATCGGCGGACATTACTATACATATAAATACCACACCACTCTCTTCATGCAGAGACACTCGCAGAGAGTGCAGGAGAACTACTGACAAGCAGGACATTGAAAAGGATTCGTATTACCAATTTGCTTTTCTCACAGATTTATTGCAGTGTACTTTAGGATTTTCTGTGTGGTATCTAAATGTGCAATATGTTGCTTCATTTGTAGAGAGTTATTCTCTAAATCTAATTATAGTACTAGGGTCAGCTAATTAAGGTTTAATCCCAGGTATCTCTGTATTTTTCTGACAATAATGCTATTCTGACTAATTAGCACTAGGGTGTAGCTGGCATAGGCTTGTGTAAAAGCTTTTGTTATTTACTTTGAGAGGTGTTTTGGGTGGAGGTATATTATTTAGGGAAGTACCACAGACTATCCCAGTCAGTGGGAACGGGCCTGAAAAATGGGCGCTGTAGTCCCCGAAACGTTGCCCCCCTATATTTTACTACCTTGACCTTAACGTGTGGTTTGCATTGTTCCATTTTTTTCCCTCCCCCCCCACCCTTTCTTTTTTACACTCTGTATTGTTCCCTTTGTATTCCCTCCACCCCCCCCCCCTCCCTCTTGATTGTTTACTCATTGTTCACCTATTAGGTTCCATGTAAAATAACCTCCGAGGCTTGATTAGGGTTGGCTTTGGATGTGTATCATTTCCTTTAACATATCGTTACTATTTCAACATTGACACTTTTGTCTGGTTTTTCTTATTGACAGCTGGGAACCACTATATAAATTGGTTATTGTTTTGAGGGGGCTAAGGGTCCCTCTCTGTTCCCGTACACCACATCATTAGTTGTTTCATTGATGAACGTGTATTATAGTGGAGTGCCGTCTTTCTCACATACTTTTTATACTCTTCTAATACCTTCTGGGTCCCTCCTTGGGCTGCCCTTTTATATCTTTGGTACAGAGAAGCCTTGCTTCCCTATCTCACTCTGAGCATCCTTTTAGTAGCTCTTCAATGCTGAGATGACAGGGGTGATTCCTTTCTATTGGGTTCCATAGTATACTCCCTGGGATGCTCACAGTGGGAGGATGTCCCAGGCAACCAGTTGCTATGCTGCTTTGTGTCCCAGGGCTACCAGTTGGGGTAACACCTAGGGCACACAGGCCTCCCAGCGGGGAGTCTGTACTCCAGACTCCTACATTTCTAGGGAGCCTAACTTCAAGGGCACTTCTCTATCTATCAAAACAACAAAGGGGCGACTACCTTATTACATAACTGTGTAAATACATATTTACTGGTGGAACCCCTCCTCTAGCTCTCCTCCTGTGATCTGTTGGTGGAATTCTTCTCTCCACCTATTTATGACCTCTCTCCCAGTCTGTAGGCAAAAAGGGTCAGAGCGTAGCCTCTGCTGAGTCATCCTTAACCGTGTGACCAACTCAGCATGGCATAGAAACTGAGTAATCAGGCCCCTCCCTGCCTGATTGCTGCACAACATGCTGTAAAATGGGACATTACTCAGAATTTTTTTTATTTGTTTATAAAAATGTTTTACCACGAAGTAATACATTGAGAGTTACCTCTCGTTTTCAAGTATATCCTGGGCACAGAGTTATAACAATACATGGTTACATTAAAATGAACAGGGTTATACAGTCAATTCACAAGGCTTTAAATCCTCTTTAATATAATAACTGCTAAAAGGGGGAATATATATATATGTAACTTTCTGCAGCTGGCCCACGCGGTGTCCCGGGAACGCGGGAACCGCCATTTTGGGTCGTATTATCTTTCTTCATCACATTTGAGGTAGCGTTTGGCTGTTTGTATATTGAATGATAACAAAGTCCATTACGTTCCTCCCATCTAGCAACACTGTCGTCCTCTCTAGCCTCGAGGTTACTTTCCCGAGAGCATAGACAGGACAAACCCGGCGCAGCCACGGCTGTCACGCCAGTCTCCAACAGGCTCACAGAAGTCTCTTCTGTAGCTTGTTCTTCTTCCACGCACAGGTCATATGCATGTTCCTCGGTTACCCGCCTTCCTGGACCTTCTGCGCTCTGCAGATCCTCCATTCTGACGGTTCTCTCTGCCCCCTGCCATCCTGGACCTTCTACTCTGTGCAGATCCTCCATTCTGACGGTTCTCTCTGCCCCCTGCCATCCTGGACCTTCTGCGCTCTGCAGATCCTCCATTCTGACGGGGCTCTCTCGAGAAGGGACACTTTCTACCAAGGAGTGGTTCTGACTCTGTGCTGAACTACTCACAGTGCAGGGGTGAAGCTCTGGTTTTCGCACCCACACCCAACAACCCTGACAATACTCTGCAACAATTTCTTGCACAGTCCTGGCGCTCTCCAGACTTGGCGGGAGTCGCCATCTTAGGTGTGACTCACTGCTTGAGAGAGCCTCCATTCTTGCGGTCGCCATTCTTTTCTCTGTTATAATTTCTGTTATCGCACATGGAGCTCCTCTCTGCGGGGCAGCTGCCACACCGATGCAATAAAATGCCTTGTGCACCACCTTGTGTACCTAATGTAGATCTGACTCGTGTTGCACTACCTCAGGCTAGGCTCACTCTTTCTGTGTCTACTGTAACGCTTTCCTCCAGTCTGTGCTCCTTGGTAAGTGATCTGGAATGGAGACTAGAGTACTCTGGCTCTTCCATGCAGTACTTTGGGCGTCGACCTACTTTTGGCTAGCCTAGTGCGGACCCGTCCAGAATTCCTGCTCTCAGTTACCAGTTTACCCCTTCAGGCGTCCCCCGCTAGCACTACCTCAAGGCGACTAGAACAGCAATAGCCCCCGGCTCCAGACTCACTAACCCCTAACGGATCCCAAGGCGTCTTTGCGGCATGCATCTCCAGCATCTCCCTGACTACCCCTGGCTCCGTCCCACGCAGCACAAAGTGGCAGCAGACACTTCTCTCTTTCCTAATGTGTGCCTAGCAAAAGCCTGTCCTGTTGACAGGTATCTCAGCAGCGCCTCCAATTGTAACGGGTGCTCCCTCTGGCCTGACCCACCCAATCTCATATTGGCCCGTGTAGTCTAACCAGTCCCCCATTACAAGGCGTGTGTGGTGGTGCACCTGCAAGTAACAGGACTCTTGAGTCTCCCGCTTGATGTTATTAGGGGATGTCATCAGGACAGGTAGCTGAGGTAGTGGGTGCGAGTCCAACTTACTTCATGTGCAGCGCCTCCACCTCATCAGGATCTGTGCTTCCGCAGGGAGATGGTCCTGGTGAGGAACTCCTTCTTGGTGGTGCCATCCACTGCTGAGTAACTTCACACTCACCCAGTGGAGGTATCTTTAACAAGGGCATCTTTATTTGCATGGTGGTATGGGCAAGCTGCCCCTCACAGATAAAAGCTCAGCCACTCATCTCTTTGCAGCACTCTCTTAGGAAGGTCCCTTGTCCCTAATAGAGCTGCTTTCCACCTTTACTCTCAGAGAGAGATTCCCCAGCTTCTCTGGCTGCTGTAATCTCCTCTCCTGAGCTGCTTTGTCTCTCTCTTGAGCTGCTCTGTCTGTCAGCTCCTATAACTCTGCCAGCTCCTCTAATACTGCTGCGTCTGCTTACTGACTCACAGCTAGCAGGAGACACTGCAACAATGTTGCAAACCTTCACGTGCCTCTCAGTGAACAGAGCAGCACAACAACAGGAAACTGACTTCTAACTTTAGGCAGTGCTGTCACCCCCCAGAGAACAAACCTGCTCTGTACCACTAAGTGGGGGCACAATGCATGTTGTCACTTCCTTTGGGAACATATGACACCTCACCAGGGTGTGAGGGCAAACCTCCATGATAACTACTGGCATTCCTGCATACTTACCAGGTTTACTGCCAGCATGAGAAAGAGATATGTACACCAATCTTACACATGGCTACATTCTCCCCCTGGTGGAACCCCAACGTCCCGGCTGGGATCTAAATTTGCGGAACCTTCCTTCAGGTAGCACTTCAAAACATAACAACACATTACAGTACATATCTTTTCATCATAACCATAATAGATACATCCTAACTTTAGATGTATAACAACTAGGATTACCTCATGCTGGAGTATCCATTACTGGGACTACTCTACCCTCTTAAGGTGGCTTGCGCAGAGCATGGTCCACTGGGCTTAGAGCATCAATGCTGTAACACTCTAGGGGACATACTGTACACCCACCATCAGCCCATAACTCTGGCTTGGATGCTAGTGGACTGAGAAGATCATGCCCATACACCTCCCTAAGGCCTCTCTGGGAGATGTAGACTACCCCCTCTTGACTACACCACGTCTCATCTAACCCGCCAGGATCCCAATTTTCTGAATCAAGGGAACCCATTTCAAACATAAGTTCGTTCTCCCAGGGACGATGAAAATTACGTACCAACTTTTGGCGATCCCTAATAACTCTTCCTGAAAGTGAGGGCACATAGGGGGTTTCCCGGGCAATAGGCACCATATGAGCAACATTACCCAAATCCCCAGATGAAACTCCCAATGTCCCTGGGGACCCAAAGTTTGACCCAAGGCTCTTAGAATCACATCCCACCATAACAGTACGATTGTCATCATGAGGGCAGTATAACATTCGTTGCATAGACATTTCCCTCCCCGACCCCTCATCGGAGGTAAAACAGTCACCCCAGTCCAGATTTTCCCCAGTCCATTCTTCAGAAGTGGCTCGGGACTCCCCAGACAACCCTTGGCTAGACTGGGACCCATAGGAAAAAGTGACAGGTGCAGGGGTTTTAACTATGGCCTGGGGTTGGGCATAGGGAAACACCGCCGGCATACGCGGGGCTACGACCCGCAACTTCTCGCTACCTTGCCCGGTACCATCGGACTGGCACTCTGGTTCACTCGCCTCCTTACTCCCAGGCTTCCGCAGGGCCTGCTGGCTCTTCTCGGACCCAGGCAACCGGGTACAGCTGCTTGGCCGAGAGGACACGGCCATCTCGCTGGACTCGCCGCCATCTTGCGTTGGGTTCCCAACCGGAACCTCTTCCTCCAGAACGACATCCGCCACCGGAAGTGATGGTTCTGTTCTCCGCTCTGCTCGGGCCTGGGCTAGGCCTTTCTCCGCCGTTGCCACCACCGGCACCTGTGGGGGGTTAGGAGGTTCCTCACCACTCCGCTGGCTTGCGATGGGTTCCTCTGTGGTAGGCCAGACTGGCTGTTGTAGGGCACACGGGCCTACATCATGGTCCGCAGCCGATGGGATAAATGTCTCTTTATCTTCAGCTTCACTTGTGTGGTCCGCCGGCTTGCGCATCACCACCGCTGGTTGACTACTGTCTTCAGTAGTACAGGATGGGGATAGGGACATCTCCGCAGGGGAACAGCATCGGGGCGCTTCGCAGTCGCTGGTGGCCATCGGCCTGAAGCGGTCCTGCTCCGGCGGTACCAGTGGTAGCGATCCCCCTTCTCCCTGGGCAGTCACCTTACCCTTCGTTGATTCCGTCAGGAATGGTTCCATCATCTGGGGTTCCGGTATTGGAACCGGATCTGGAGCCGTCTCTGTCATCGGAGCTTGGAACTCCTCACGCTTAGGCAGATAATAGCTAGACACAAGCAGGATTGCTCCTTTTGCAAAGAAAGTAGCTCCCCAAACAAGTTCTTTTCCCAGAGATACACAATCAGAGTCCTCACACCTCAAGCTGGTGATTCTGTCATTGGATACTTCCCGGAATCCTTTAGGCAATGAATAACTGGCAAAGATCCTATCACCCCTCTTCCTTTTATGTATACACGGGCACAAAAGAAAGGGGTAAGTCACTCTTTTGGCCCGCCATGCCCCTTGTAGCTGAGGTTGTGCTTTGCTGCATTCTGTTTCGTTCTTAGGGGAAACAGAAGTTGCTACGGGCAGTTCAATGTGCTCACTCCCCCTGGTGGACTCTAGAGGAGGGTCTCGTAGACTTGTAGGCTGACCCAGCACAGGGGCGTAGTCAGTCATAGTCCATGAGGGCGCGGCTCCAGCTTTCGCGCCAAACTCCCCAACGGGGTGGAGTTTTCTCGTTGGCGCCAATCCTGGCCAACAATTAGCAAACTGCAAAGTTGCAAGACTTTCTGCAGCTGGCCCACGCGGTGTCCCGGGAACGCGGGAACCGCCATTTTGGGTCGTATTATCTTTCTTCATCACATTTGAGGTAGCGTTTGGCTGTTTGTATATTGAATGATAACAAAGTCCATTACGTTCCTCCCATCTAGCAACACTGTCGTCCTCTCTAGCCTCGAGGTTACTTTCCCGAGAGCATAGACAGGACAAACCCGGCGCAGCCACGGCTGTCACGCCAGTCTCCAACAGGCTCACAGAAGTCTCTTCTGTAGCTTGTTCTTCTTCCACGCACAGGTCATATGCATGTTCCTCGGTTACCCGCCTTCCTGGACCTTCTGCGCTCTGCAGATCCTCCATTCTGACGGTTCTCTCTGCCCCCTGCCATCCTGGACCTTCTACTCTGTGCAGATCCTCCATTCTGACGGTTCTCTCTGCCCCCTGCCATCCTGGACCTTCTGCGCTCTGCAGATCCTCCATTCTGACGGGGCTCTCTCGAGAAGGGACACTTTCTACCAAGGAGTGGTTCTGACTCTGTGCTGAACTACTCACAGTGCAGGGGTGAAGCTCTGGTTTTCGCACCCACACCCAACAACCCTGACAATACTCTGCAACAATTTCTTGCACAGTCCTGGCGCTCTCCAGACTTGGCGGGAGTCGCCATCTTAGGTGTGACTCACTGCTTGAGAGAGCCTCCATTCTTGCGGTCGCCATTCTTTTCTCTGTTATAATTTCTGTTATCGCACATGGAGCTCCTCTCTGCGGGGCAGCTGCCACACCGATGCAATAAAATGCCTTGTGCACCACCTTGTGTACCTAATGTAGATCTGACTCGTGTTGCACTACCTCAGGCTAGGCTCACTCTTTCTGTGTCTACTGTAACGCTTTCCTCCAGTCTGTGCTCCTTGGTAAGTGATCTGGAATGGAGACTAGAGTACTCTGGCTCTTCCATGCAGTACTTTGGGCGTCGACCTACTTTTGGCTAGCCTAGTGCGGACCCGTCCAGAATTCCTGCTCTCAGTTACCAGTTTACCCCTTCAGGCGTCCCCCGCTAGCACTACCTCAAGGCGACTAGAACAGCAATAGCCCCCGGCTCCAGACTCACTAACCCCTAACGGATCCCAAGGCGTCTTTGCGGCATGCATCTCCAGCATCTCCCTGACTACCCCTGGCTCCGTCCCACGCAGCACAAAGTGGCAGCAGACACTTCTCTCTTTCCTAATGTGTGCCTAGCAAAAGCCTGTCCTGTTGACAGGTATCTCAGCAGCGCCTCCAATTGTAACGGGTGCTCCCTCTGGCCTGACCCACCCAATCTCATATTGGCCCGTGTAGTCTAACCAGTCCCCCATTACAAGGCGTGTGTGGTGGTGCACCTGCAAGTAACAGGACTCTTGAGTCTCCCGCTTGATGTTATTAGGGGATGTCATCAGGACAGGTAGCTGAGGTAGTGGGTGCGAGTCCAACTTACTTCATGTGCAGCGCCTCCACCTCATCAGGATCTGTGCTTCCGCAGGGAGATGGTCCTGGTGAGGAACTCCTTCTTGGTGGTGCCATCCACTGCTGAGTAACTTCACACTCACCCAGTGGAGGTATCTTTAACAAGGGCATCTTTATTTGCATGGTGGTATGGGCAAGCTGCCCCTCACAGATAAAAGCTCAGCCACTCATCTCTTTGCAGCACTCTCTTAGGAAGGTCCCTTGTCCCTAATAGAGCTGCTTTCCACCTTTACTCTCAGAGAGAGATTCCCCAGCTTCTCTGGCTGCTGTAATCTCCTCTCCTGAGCTGCTTTGTCTCTCTCTTGAGCTGCTCTGTCTGTCAGCTCCTATAACTCTGCCAGCTCCTCTAATACTGCTGCGTCTGCTTACTGACTCACAGCTAGCAGGAGACACTGCAACAATGTTGCAAACCTTCACGTGCCTCTCAGTGAACAGAGCAGCACAACAACAGGAAACTGACTTCTAACTTTAGGCAGTGCTGTGTCTTATATCACCCCCCGGAGAACAAACCTGCTCTGTACCACTAAGTGGGGGCACAATGCATGTTGTCACTTCCTTTGGGAACATATGACACCTCACCAGGGTGTGAGGGCAAACCTCCATGATAACTACTGGCATTCCTGCATACTTACCAGGTTTACTGCCAGCATGAGAAAGAGATATGTACACCAATCTTACACATGGCTACATTTATATATGTATATATATATATATATATATATATATATATATATAAACGAGAAAAAAGAGAGAGCGCACGACCCATAGCATAAAACTGTGTATTTAATATTAAAAGGGAAGGAAGGGGGGGGAAAGAAACGCACTCACAAGAGTAAAATGTCAATAAAGCAATTTGTGATAAAATCACCACCATCCGGTCTCTGTGCTGCAAAGGTCCGCAAGTATAAGCTCCCTCAGGGCTGCGTGAAGAAGTCGTAGCTCACCGGAGGCCAAATGTGTAGTTTGCCGACTGGAAATCAGTCCATGAGGTCCCAGAAATCGCCTCTCCACCTTGAATGGCCGCAGTATGAATCTCGCGCTTTGTGCGGCCTCGTGCGCGTGCGCATCATCGTGATGATGTAATTGCACAATCAGAGTTTATTATTAGTTATACTCTGGCGTATATATATATATATATATATATATATATATATATATATACATGTAGAGGTATATATATGATGTGTGTGTAAATATATAATATATATGTGTGTGTAAATATATATATATATATATGATGTGTGTGTAAATAAATAAACACAATGGAAATGTCCCAGTGGTAGAAAAAGCACTAAAGTAACAGTAGATGCTCTTTTCAAAATGGTAACAATTGCCTGCTTTTATTTACCAAATCCGACACATTAAATAAACTTATGTTAACAAAACATATTAGCTTTAACAACAACAAAGCACCTACTGTATAATAAAAAAAATGAAATTGGCAAATTGGTAATCCCTTAACCTCTTGTCTCCTCTCCACAAAAGCCTGTGATCTTGTACCAAAAACAGTACTGCGACTGCCAGGGCTCTTCCTCAATACCTTTCACTGTGGAGCAGAAAATGTCTACACTGGACTGCCAAGACCTGTACCACCATGTGTCTCTCAAACTTTCTTCAAGCAAGCACCTTTGTTACATGTGGTCCTATGACGAGTGTAATAGCTCTCAATGCACAATATTACCCTCTTGCTGGGATGAGTTATCTTCTAATGGACAGAACATCTGGGAGAACAGGGTAATTGCTTCACTGAAGGGGAACTGTAAGTCATATATCACCAAGTACCATGTACCTAAAGGTGCCATTTAACATCTTGAATAAACTCTGACTTACTCCCACAGAGAGGTTTAGTGTTAATGTTGCTTCAAATGGCAACCCCATTTCAACACCTCTATGGATCCATAAGGAAACCCATGTTTGCAGAAGTTGTTGTAGATGTGACCTTTCTGGTTACACATCACCAGAAAACCTAGTCAACCTGGTGACTAGTAAATGTTGTAGAATAGGCATGTTGCAAAAGTTTGCTGTGCGTGCGGTGTTCAAACTATACTCCAGTGGTGGATTCTATTTTTGTTCTAGTTTTTGCTTTTCTCCACTTTTCCTTTAGCTGTAAAATAGGAAAATGGCAAATTCACTTTGTTTTAACAGATGTTTCTCGTTCTCTATAACTTGTTCCAGAAATGGCCTTTCCTTTAATGTTCACTTCTTGAGCTGGTGCCTTTTTAAAAACTTTTAAAGATATGCTTATGCCCTTTTAAACAAAAATGGTGTTACTTTCTTTCACATTTTGTTTCCTGCTTCTCTGAAATATACACTTAGCTAAGCCTATTGAATACAGTAGCTGGCTACACCAAAAATATACCTAAAACCTATAAAGCCTTGTAATTTATCAAGAGGATAAGCACACACATTATATACTTATATCATTTTGCTTAGTGACAGATTGCATTATATAGCCAAATTAACATGTGTTTCCTGACAAATTTGCATAACAAAAAAAAAAAATATTGAAAAAGTGACATGTTGCACCAGTGCTTAAAACTTGTTGGCTGTTCAGTCGACAATTTTATCTCCTAAGCATATGTTACCAAATGCATTGTTTTCATTTTTATCATGGAAAAGCCATGGACAAATTGGGGGTTATTCACTCAAGTTCAGTATAGATTACTATATAATATTGGCCAGTAAATTAAATGGGTAATATTTTACAGTAACAGCTATCCCACTAATGTCCCATAACACCCGGTACAGCATTTTATAGTATTAAATATAAGCGATAGAGTGCAATGTGTTTGAGACGGCGCTTTATTAAATTAGGTGTTTGGCACAGATTTTAGTAGAGGAAAACCTTAGCAGCAATAAAATAAATGCCTTGACAATTACTACCATATAAAATTAACCAAAACGGTTATAATAATGTGTAAAAAATATATCAAATGTATGCAGATAGCGAAACGTCAATGACGTTTATGTACCCCTAAACGACAATATTAGCACAAACATGGAAAATATTGTAAATTATATTAAAACTTGCACTCATTCTTTTTAATATTATTTTACAAACAAAAAAAATCAGGAAAAGAATGGTGTGTGCAACACACGATAAAACCAATCTTTGTTCATGTTATAAGAAAGCAAAAATCTATTTAGAAAATAAAATATACAGGATCCGTTTAAAAACAATAAAACATTAGAAATTTAAGCTACAGTACTCTGTAAGTCCATAGTCAAGATAACATTAGATGCTATATTTACTAATCATTGCTCAACCATAAAGCACCTTACAGTTACAGCCCATTTAAGTGAAAAGCTATAGTATGTGGTGCCTTCCAGCATAGCACTGTTTAATAAATAGGGGCTGTCACCATTTTGTGTATGGAAATGCAGTATTGCAACCAAAAGGTTATCCAGAAAAATGTGAACTTCTTTGTTCTGGCAGCGAGGGTGTTAATTTTCTGGTCAGAGTGCCAGAAAACACAATTCACATTCCACTGCCTAATAAAGTAAATCACTGTTGAGATGTGTTTAAGTGCCTGTCCAAGTAGAATTAATGTATGTATTGTGTGTGCAATGGCCTGCCTATGCTTAAAGACACTAAAGATTTTGGTGAGCTGACAGATGGCAGTAAGGGCACAAACATACAGATGATAGTAATATTTTTCCCTTATATAGGTCTGACATTGTACGCAGCGCTGTACACAGAATTTTTTTAGGTACAATGAGTTCCAGCTTTGTAAAGCTTACAATCTACATGTAGCCCTCTTTCCTGCTGATATAGAGCGACTACTAGTTCTGTATGTACCTGCTGGTTCAGCGAGATCTGGGCCTCCGCTAACTGGGAGCCTGGGGTAACAATATGTTCTTGGCAGCGCCTCCACTTACCCAGGATCCCCAATAAGTAAGATTACCCTAGGTAAGAATAATGATAACAAGCCTCAACGTTGTAACCTTTTACTAATAAGTAATCGCAAAACCTTAGCGTACACCTATTAGGAATGAAACACATATAATCACTGTACATGAATAGCTGAGACTCAGTAATTATACACCAGTGGCCTGGCCACTCTCCACATTATGTAATGTCACTTCCCAACACCGCGTGTACCCCACACCGTGTCCAATGTATAGACTCAGTCCCTTTGCCTCTCAACCCAGTGTCCCCAAAGAACACTCCCCCAAGGCGGGATCAGCGCCTGAAGGTACCGTGTTGGTGCACTTATTAAATACTTTCTGTCTACTCCAGCAGCCGGTAACAGACTTCAAAAAGGATCCGCCGATCCAGCGTAGTCTCTCATGAGTTGGGAATGTCCAGTAGCTTGAGCTCAAACCACTGATCGCACACCGCAGCTCAGGAAGAACACTGTGTCTCTGTCTGCTAATACAGTAAGGGAATAGAATGTCTCTCTCTCTAGGGCATTCCCTGCAGCACCACAAGCTAATGGTGACTCAGGGTCTGCACTGGGCCTGAGGGGGAATCTGGCCTATGCAGGCGGGTCACTGACCCCCTGCACACACACAACCTCTCCCCTTGCTCCTCCGGCACCCTCCGCTTGCGGGGTCTCTCCCCCACGCTTCCCTTTCCTGCCTGCCAGCAATCCCTGCACTCCTAGTCGTTTCCTGGTGTCATGTGGCTCTGCTGAGGCTCATGGGAATTGTAGTTTTACTTCAGAGCCTCCTGGTTATTGGCCAGCCGTTCGCGCGCTTAAACTGCGCATGCACGAACTCTCTCCGTGCCTCCGATCGTGCATGAGTATTGCGCAATGCCAATCACAACATGGAGGCGCCCTATGCTATCGAGCCGCCGCGGAACCTCCTGACGCGCCCTACAGCGGAGGTACAGAGGGGAAACAGGAACACCACTACATACAGAAAGACATTAAGTGACTTGTATATGGATAAGAAACATCGGGCATCACTCCTATGTCATCTTCATATTTATTTTCTTACGTGGCAGAAGTTCAGCATTTTGGTGCTGCACAGGCCTTTGTCTGGGTAATTGTACATCAGACAATGAGTGTTTCTAGAGAGGTACACAGAATAGAATCCCTTTATAGGCGCACCGCAGACCGTATGGTCTGCGGTGCGCCTATAAAGGGATTCTATAAAGGGATTCTATTCTGTGTACCTCTCTAGATACACTCATTGTCTGTCCATATACCCACTCCCTAGGCAGCACGCCCTAACCAACAAGGGGTTTTCGAGCGAGGTCTCTATCTATAGCTATCTAATTGTACATCAGGCAATAATTAGTATCAGGATAATACACAACTCCAGTGCTATACCCCACACTCTAAAATATATTATGTGATTGAGTGTTGATATTATTAGTGATCAAAAAATATATGTGCATATACAATACAATTACCACAATAAATTATATTACTGGTGTTCAGAAAAGTCCATCTTTGTTGTGAAGTTCTGCAGCCTGGAAGTCCCTGTGATTGTCCAAATCCTTTCTAGAAATGTTGGAAGAAAAGGTCCCCTTGGCGCTGGTCCTCGTGATTGTGTGAAAAGTGGAAATATGAATGAAAAAAAGACAAAAAACAGTGTATAGTATATACCGTAAATGGTGTTGATGTTTATATGTTAATTACATATACCAGTATATTATTCCTGTGGGATATTACATAAAGTCCCCAGAGACCACCTCATGCAGTTGATATTACCATATATCAAAAACCTTAAGGGTACTCTCCATAGTGGCCAAGTTTCAGCTCTCTGCGACCCCCAGAACCGGAGATACACAAATGCAGTTTAAAACACTTATTAATACAGGATTCTTCGCTTTGAAAAATAAATCTCTGCCTTTCACTCTTTTCCCATTGAAATCAACGGGCTCCGCCGCCATGGGCTTTCAATGGAGCAACTCCACCGTTGAAGTCAATGGGTTCCGCCGCCATAGACTTTCAATGGGGCAACTCCGCCATTGGCGTCTATGGAACTTCTCCGCCATAGCCTTTCAATGGAGGAACGCCGCCGTTGCCATCTATGGGGAAATCACCAATCTTTACAGTTGCCCATACTCTGTCTGGTTGTTCGGAGAGGACTGGAAATGGCCATGCAGTCATGCCGGAGCAGTGACTACATGCGACCCAAATCCCAGCCCTCTGGTCCTCACAGAACCGGAGATATGGATTTACACTTTTTACAGTTTCGGACTTAGCCGTTTTAACGCCACGCGGCTTTCTCCCATTGGAATCAATGGACGGCGCCGCCATAGGAAATGCATTGGCGAGCGCCGCCATTAGATTCAATGGGACCTCCGCTCCGCCATTAGAGTCAATGGCGCGAACCTCTTGTTGAGCTCGACGCTGTACGGGGGTCCTGGATCTCGGACCCGGTGGTGGTCGAGTGTGGGGAGGCCTAGGAGCTAGGGGCAAAAAGAATTTTATTTCTAGGTGCCCTAGAACCTATGGTTCCCACGCCAATTGTGGTTGAACTTGAACTCAGTGATAAAGCTCTTTTCAAAGACATTGTAACCGCTTTTGCGGTCTGCGGTTTGGATGGCTGCCAACCTGTTCCTGGAGGTCGGCGTCAAGGAATCCCCATTGAAGTCAATGGCCCCATTGACTTACAATGGGAAACCTCTGCTCCTCCTCTCGGACGCCACCTGCTGGTCTTCACTGGAAACAGGCCCAAAACCGCCAGATCTGCCATTTTAATGCATGGAGCTGCAATGGCGACCTATGGAAGGCTGCAAAATGGAGCCTGAAAAGGCGGGAAAAGGGAACAAAGGGCTATAACCACTGAACTAACATTAACCCCTTCCCTCCCGCATCAACCCCAGTGTATGTGTTGGTGCAAATACTGGGATGAGAACAATACATTTTTACAGGGGAATATACATTTGGATTCTGAAGCAGGGTAAAAACACATTACTGGACCGCAGTCCAGTTAACCCCTTGCTTTCCAAGTGAGAGCAGGGGGTGGCCAAATGGGGTGTAACCCCTTTAATACCGGGCCAAACCCCCTCTCCCATGACAAGGGCGACTTTCAGTATCTCTGAGAATATATATTGCATAACTGGATATTTCCATACTTACATGGCTATGGATCTACTTTATACTTATTGCCATATATGTTTTGTCAATTGGATGTTGCATTGGGCACCCCTGTCTTTTGTTGTATACATTTGCCACACTCAGTAGCACTCATTTTGAGAGATTATATATATATATAATGATGTGGTGGGTGTTGGAGTTTGAGCTTACAGGGAATATGTGTGTTTATTTAATTCCTAACTGGTAACAGGTATTTGGAGGTAAGTGGCCCCTCCTCCCAGAGCTCACCCCTCCCCACCTTTTTAAATTACTCTTTACAAAGAAAAAAACAGTTCAAATCAGAGCCCAAATATGTACTTATTAAAGTTCAGATTAATATACAAAAGGTACAGTTATTAGGTTACAGAAAAAGGTTATTACAAAACATACAGTATAACATGCAGACAGTTTCTTAAAATCAATTGGATAAACAAAGAATTTCTATATGTTACCACAGAACATGTAACAGGTTCTTCCCTGAGAGGTCACTGGAGTAGGAAAGATGGGAAAGCACATGTCTGATTCCAAAACACACCACTGCTGAACTTCTGATTCATGTCTTAAATACATCATTTATATTCTAAACTTCCTGCATTGAAAACATCATAAGACAACTTTTCTGGGTGTGTTCTCAACCCACCTCTTCCATCAATTTCTCTAGATTACAATTTTACGACTTTAAGAAGAAAAAAAACTCTTGATTTTAAACTTTGTCTCAATATATGAAAGACTTCCTAACTTTGTTTCCATAATACCATTTACTTAGACAAACGCCATCTTCACTGTTACGTCTGTGTGTATGCACACCTGAATATAAAATATGACAACGTAACTTTTTCTTCTGCATGAGAAACAGATATCTGTCCCTTGCGCCTCCTAATCATGAAGTGTTTGCCATCATTTGATTAGTCTAATTGCAACTGTTACACATATCTATTTGTTATTCATGTAAATTGATGTCAGGCACAGGATGTTCATAGGGCCTAGCCTCGCCCTCTTATATTCTGTAGAACCCCCCCAAATAATACCTTTCAAGCTATATTAGGTTTCTTTGTTTGTTTCTTCCGTCTGTCAGGAGTTGTGATGGCATACAGTATTTCAATCCCCCCACTTACAAATCCAGATATCCTTATCTCCAGATCAGCACATAAAACTAGGCATGGGCAGCGGTTTGTCCTGCCATAAAACAATTAATGTATTTTTAAGACAATTTGTAACCAACAATAACCTTTGAAGTGCCAGGTTGATTAAAATACTGAATATCTTATGATATTATCATGACAGTGTAAATATATGATATAGGGAGATTGCTTAATTACAAAAAAGTGAATAATAAAAAAAAAATTATAGATAAATGAAACAACATCCCAGAAATTAATAAAAATGTGAAATAGTAAATATAAATATAGAGTGATCGCTTAAGTACACAAAAAGCAGCGACAAAAAAATTTAAAGGAAAAAAATAAGAATAACAAACAATAAAGTGACTCCCCAAAAATTGGAAAATCATTGAAAATACATACACACATATTAGTATTCTTATGAAGGGACTTACCTTTGTACAAATCAATCATTTTAAATTTGAAATTGAATTCTTTAAGTTTGAGAGGTCGTTTAACATTAAATCCTATTTTCTCTCATCTCACCCAGGTACCAGAACAAGCAGTAAATGTCATCAGCACAGAGAGCTAGCCAAAAAAAAAAAGAGACAGACAGACAGACAGAGAGAGAGAAAGACAGACAGACAGACCGACCGACCGACAGACAGAGAGTTGATGTGGCCACAAACATCACCGGGACACAACAACCAATGTATACTCAAGATCACCAACCAACTATTTGTGTTCCACCCACATCGCCAATAGAGTCAGAGGATAGGTAGACGCGCCCTACATGCCCCCAATAGTGAAGTAGTAGCATCATGGTGGGTGTGCACTAACACGTACTGGACGTCTATTGGACAAATGTGGACCAATGAGCTATTCGGAATAATCAATCGAATTAAATATTATGTATATAAACCTTACCTATACCACTTGGAACTTGACCCCGATGAAACCATGCAGGCGAAACGTATGTCGGGTACATCTGACGTCACTACCCTAGTGATGCCGGCTTATCGGAGTGAGGCGTGGGTGCATTCTAGGTTGGAGTGCTTCGCAGACTGCAGTCGTTGGCAGCAACAGCACTCTAGCCAATCTTTTAAGTTATACTGAGTGAAATTGATGTTCTCTCAGTCATGGTTACTATCTATCTATAAGTGTTACAAATACTGCTGCTAGTGCCAAGATCTATATTGATTTTACAGCAAGTACAACTGTAGCTACTTCATATACTCATTGAAGTGCTACTCTTAGTACAAACCCAACTAAACAGTTTATCCTGTAAAACTTTAGTGAAAAGAGGTTACCATTTGGGGTACCTACTTGCTAACTTTGGTTATCAATTAAGATACTATATACTGTAGTAGGCAACATAGAACACTCGCTATCCTACCATTTATGTATAACTTATGACCTATCACCTCTCTAGTGATAGGATACAAAGTGGTAATATGACTATATATCCACTTTAAATAGTATATGTTCTACATGAACAGATCATGAGCTTTTAGTTGCAGTTTATACTATAAATCTCTGCATATTAATTACTAGCTTGATCAGTAGCACATATATGCCCATACGCCCTCTGTTATTTGTAATTATCTTTATTTTGTTTTGTTCATTTATCGTCGTTAGTCTAAACAGTACTATTTTAGTTAATACTAATAAAGCATATTTTTTTAACTTGGGTTGTTTCTTTAGTGCCACATATAGGGATTCTTTCTTTACAGTCTATACATTAAGCCCATTTCCCTGTGAGCAGCGCCCCTTCACGCTGTTTGGGATTTCCTCTATTATTAAGTAGACCCATTTTTTCACGTAGAGCAGGGTTATCATACAACTTTAAATAGCGTATTTCAGTCTACTTTAATATCTCTAATTTAATAACATCCCCATTGTATTGAAAACGTCGAACAAGTACTGTAGTTCTTATAATCAAGGACCACAATGCCCCCTTACTTATCATCCATTTTCACTACAAGGGGGTATTGTGGGCCTTCATTATTAAAAGCTTTGGAATGAAGCTCCTGACAATTGGGGGACACTGATTCTTACAAAATATATAAAAATGAGCTTACCTTTGTTTATCAGTGTGAAATTAAAAAGCTGGTGGAAAGAGCCAAAAACAATATTTTAATTGACTACACAATAGTGGAATATCTAATTATGGATTTCTGCAAGAAAACCTTCTTCTACTTACTTCCTAAAGTACATAAAAGTCAGAATAAACCTCCAGGGAGAATGATTACGTCCTCCACCAATTCCATTAATCAGCCAATAGCCACTTAATTGGATTCATTCCTACAACCAGCTGTTATTTCAGGTATATTATACATCAGAGACATGTTTGACTATTTATAATAAAATCAGAACACTACAGAGGCATCCAGGATTAATTTTGGTAACTGTGGATGTAAAATGTCTGTATGTAAACATACCTCATGATCAAAGACTGTATGATTATATAAGTATATAAAAGCTATATGATTATTAGAAAAATACTAAAAAGACAACACCATGACTCACCTTCTACAGATTTTCTTATGTTAGTACTCCCATATGTACTAAAAAAAAACATTTACATTAATTTCAAAACAAATAGAATCTTAAAATAGCCGGGTACATCCACTAACTTATTGATGCAGAATATCGAGGATGCATTTATTTACAACTCAAGTTTTTCCAGCATGTATACCGATATTATAAATTTATAGATGATATGTTTCTTGTGTGAGATGGTGCAGAGGAAACACTTTAAAAATATATATATATATTTTTAACAAGTCTGGACACTACAAATTGCTTTTTTGAATGTGCTAGTGTTGATGTGCTAATTTCATTGTTACAAGTTTTTGCTGTGAATCTACAGATAGAAATATGACTCTTTTCTCCTCCAGTTTTCATCCTACTGATTTAAACAAGGCTCTACTATAGTTACTAATTGTTAAGGCACAGAAAATAGTCAGTAACAACACTGAATTTAAAGACACAATGCAGAATTTTAAAGAAAGTTTTTTTTTTTTTACAAAGAGTTTATGGTGAGGACTTTGAAAGGAGTGAAGACAGACTGGAGAAACTTGTCTTCATTACAACCTTCAATGCGACTAGTCTATTTGTTAGGCATTAGGTACTGCAAACTGTCACTATTTGGCAGAAACCCCAATTTTGGGGAATGACTGTGGTAAGAGACTCACGGTGCCTTATAAAATAATTAAAAACATAACAAACCTACTAGTGGAAACAGAGGATCCTTCTTTGTATACACAGCCTCATTTATTTAATACCCCAAAACAAGAATACAATAGATACTTGTATTGCTCAATTTGCAACAAAGTAACAGAAGTGTCCTTCTTTATGTACCCTTTAAAGGGGAATTTAATACATATTAAAACGAGAATTACATACCAGTCTGCGCACATAGTCGATGCGTTATGTAGCCATGCCACCTTTGGCTACTAACCTGCCCTACTCCTGGCAGTAAGTCCTGCTAGAATCAGGCTGCCAGTAGTCAATATGGGTTTTCCCCACTCACTGGAGCTACACTTGAGTGACAGTGGGAGGCGGTGACATCCGGCCTGAGCATGTCCAATCATGGAACAGACCTGGTGCCGTCCTCCTAGCTGTACTTAAGGGCAGTGCCTCCCCAAATTTAGTAGTGCCTCTACCTACTTGAGAGAGGCAGGTCACACAGCCAAGAGCCCGACTATTGGGCCTTCTCTGGTCCTCTTCCCCTCGGTGGAGAGAGTGTGGGTACCGTACCTCTGCCCCAGCTAGAGGGGCAGGGTAGAGTTGGGACTGCTGCAGGTGCCCTTGGCCTGTAGTGAACATCCAGGGACAATCCTTCAATGAGTAGCTAACAGTTGCTGCATTGGGCAGAACCCTGCCGTGTACTGTGCTGCACAGAGTGAGACATTAAACAGTTCCTGTGCTTCCATCTAGTGTGTGATCTTACTTGGGGGAGAGGTGATAGTTCTACTGTAGGAGATCATCTTCACCTATTTGGAGCCTACAGCAGATGGAGGCGCTGCACTGCTAACCATGTGGGTAATGTACCCCAGAAACCTGATCCTGTGTCCCCACTACCACCGACGGACAGCTCAGCCCTCCTGTTACCAGCAGGTATCATGCACCACATGACCAGTAATGGCAGAATCTCCCAGAGGGTGGGGGAAACACCGTTACAGTTAAAATGCCCTTGTGGTTTATTGTACATTGGAAAAAAATGTCAAAGGAAATTGAAAGCCCTATTTTATTGAACACAAAAGGGTTATTAAAAAAGGTACTGATAAAGCTATCATGTTTCAACAAAGTAAAACCTTTATGAGTCTGATCTTAGAAGTGAGAATTCTGGCCATTGGTAGGGTCAATAGATCCACAGGTGACATTTACAAAAATACTCTCCTTTTAAGAAAGAAGTCACAGTTCTGCATGTACTGCGCTGGACAAATCTTCGTTCATTCTGCCTCTCTAAACATTACCTTCAAGGAATTTATTTTCAATTGTTATCTGACTTTCGTGGAGCAACTTTATTATTTATCTATTTTTTTATTATAATGTTTTCTTCCTTTTTGTTGCTGATTTAAGCAGCCTCTCTATATCATATATTTACTACCGTATTGGCCCGAATATAGTACGGCTTCGCACATAATACAACCCCTACAGTTTTTAAGGTGTTCTACATGAAAAATAAAAGGTGTTAGGCTGCGCATATAATACGAGTACAGTTTTCGGAAGAACATTTTAAGGAAAAAAACATAGCACTATATTCAGGCCAATACGGTATTTCACATTTGTATTATTCATTCTGGGATGGGGTTTTATCATGTATCTATTATTTTGTTAATTATTATTCTTTTTTGTAATTAAGCAATCTTTTCATTTATTTACCATTTGACATGCTCATTATTTCTTCCGGTGTGTTTTTCTTTTCTGTTTATTAATTTGTTTGTTATTTTCCTTCATATGGTGCATTGATCTGTGTCTATATGCATTATGATAGCCATGGTGACATATTGTCATGTTAATTGTCTTCTTTTAGAGCAAAGATATTGTCTATAACGAAATACTGATTGGTGGTGTATGATGCTTCCTCCTCCGTTTGGAACATTGCGCTGCTCTCCATGGTGGAACACAAGATTAATGATGTTATTAATTTGCATGTCAAGGTGGGGGGGTGGGGTGGAAAAACTGTTTTTGCCTATATATAAGGCAGCACTCATTGCCTGATGTACAATCACCATGACAAAGATCCTTGCAGGGGTGAAAAGTTTGGACCTCTCCCATGTAGATATAAAATGTTGATAACATACTGTGCAGTAGGAGTGATGTTGGATGCTTCTTATCTATTTACACAGGACATTCCCTGCAACTAGAAGCACCTCCACTCAAGGGTAACGATGGCTATTACATTATTAAGAAATTGATTAATAAAAGTGTGCCAGTAGGGACATTATTGTTTTATTTATTTTTTTTTAGATTGAGTGACTTGCCAAGGGTCACAAGGACAGCTGATACTGGGATTTAAACCGGGTTCTTCCATTGCAAAGGAAGTGACATTATCACTGAACTACTCCTTCAGCACTATGTTATTATCTGGAATTGTCGCACAGATCAAAGAGGAATTGGGTAGAAAAATTAATGTCTAACGCTCACAAATTAGATTAATCTTGAGAATACACAGGTACAGTAGTACATACAGTGGCGGCCGCCTTTATCCTAATGCGGCCGAATCAGCGCAACTTTGATAACCGCGGGCAGATGCGGTATTTTTTTTTTTCTGGAATATGTTCCGGTATTTTAGCTCTCGTAGGGGTCTATGCACTAAGCAGGGGAAAATCCCTCTGCATTTACAGTACAGTAAATGTCCCGATCACGTGACCGCGGAATGTAAACAAAGCAGAGGGATACCGGCACCCCATGAAGGGGCCTGTATCTCGGGAAGCAGGGGGTCCCAGGACCTAAAACCAAAGCGGTTCAGCTCCAGAGACCCTCTGCACATCTACACTATGAGTAAAACACACATATCAATAAACACTCGTTCCTTACCTTTGCGGCTATCTGCTATGGTAATGAAACAGCATTAATATATTTTTAATAATAGTGTACGGGAGCAGGGGGTCCCCTGTAACTCGGGAAGCAGGGGGTCCCAGAGCCAGAAATCAATGCGGTTCAGCTCAGGGGACCCCCTGATCCCGCACAATATTATTAAAATACATTAATGCTGCTTCATTATCATAGCGGATAGCCGCTAAGGCAATGAAGGGGTTAAGGCATAATAGCATGTTTATTGGGGACAATTGACCCCAATAAACATTGCAATAAACAACATACACCCCCTGTGCCCCCAACAACCCCTATACCCCCATTACATATATCGCATTTTTGGAATGCACAGAATGATACTATAGGCCAGCGGGGGCCCTCAGGTGTTCCCCGCAGGCCTGCAGTACCAATTCAGTGCACCCCAAAAAAATTACAACACATAAATACACCACCCTTAACAGATACAGTATAGTAATGTGCAAAATTACTATTATCCACATATGGATAATAGTGAATTTGCCCATTTAAAATACATAAAGAACAATAAATACAATAAATACATATAGCACTCACCCATGTCCGGCTGCCACGATGAAGGTCATCCTCATCTTCATCACCGTTCATGCCCTCCTCCGATGCTGCAAAACATAAACAAGAATAAAAACAGCCAATGTAATGTCCCCTAACCCCTTAATCACCATAGCGGTTATTAACCGCTACAGTCATTAAGGGGTTAACCCACCCTCACCCACCACTCGGGAGGCCTACATACCCTCCCCCACTAACCCCCCAACCCGTGAGGCCTAACCACCCTCTCTCACCCAATACCCAGCCGGGAGGCCTACCCACATACCCTTGGGGTCAATACCCCCTTCCCCCACCCACAGTACCCACAATAAAAACAATACACTGCCCCACAATAAACATCATTATATTTATTAAATACATAACCCACCCCCTGTGCCCCCCCATAAATACATGATTTATTATTTTACATACAGGGTTAATACCCCAGGCCCATGGGAGTCCCCGGTGGGCCTGACGGATCACCTCACAGACCTACAGGTGCCCAGCATCATGTTTCACACAGAGTCTGGAGGCCTGTTGGTGGTTCCCGCCAGGCGCCATGGTCCACCAGGTGGTCTCCGCTGGTCACCGTGGGCCACAATGGGGTCTTCACGGTAGGCCCACGGATGTCTGGGGGGCCCTGGGTCAGACCCACAGGTGTCTGAGGGGCCTCGGGTGGTTCCCACGGGGGTCTGGGGACCCACGGGTGGTCCCTACGGGTCCGCGGTGCCCCCACAGATGTGGGGCCACAGGTTCTTCCCCGCAGGTGTCCCCCGTGGACCCGGCAGCCTGGTACCCATGAGAAGCCCTAGGATACCGCAGGTGGTCTCCAGAGGTCTCTCGCAGAACAAAAGGAACCAACCCTGTATGTACAAAAAATAAACCTGACCTATACATTAAATACATCAATCCCCCCCCACAACACATACAGTACAATAATGTGCCAAATAACTATTATCCAGATAGGGATAATATATTATCTGCCAATTATTAAACACATTAACTAGCATAATAAAATAAATAAAGTTCTACTGACCTCATCAATAAGAAGCCTCCTCGCCAGCAAAATCTGTGTCCTCCGTTGCCAACAAAATACATAGCCAATACATTCAAATTACATTCTGAGATCAATTAAACCCTTAATCACCTTATCGGGTTATAACCACTATGGTAATAAAGGGGTTAAGCCACCCTGGCCCGATACCCACCCCTCACCCATTCATTTGTACAGTGGCTTCATCAGGGGAAAATATATATAATATATACACATGATGAACCAATATACAAAGAAATGTTAAAGGGTTAACAAAAACATGCTCTAATAGTACCATGTGACAGGGTTTCAATGACGTCACATCCGTTCTCCCCAAAAGCCGTTCTCACATGGTCTACTAGAGCCAATCAGAGTAGGAATGTATTTCCCACGCTCTGATTGGCTATCATACCATGTGAGGCCGGCCATCTTTCTTTTCATGACGTCATCTTAAAGGCAATTGAAGCACAGCCATTCTGATTGGCTGGCATCATTGCCTTTAAATGACGTCATCAAAATTAAAATTTTCCCCCCAAAATCACATGGTTTTCACGGCCCAATCAGGGCCGTGGGAACCATATGACGACAATGTGACGTCATAGGCCTATAAAAGCCTATGTCGTCTCATTTTGAAGGCAGACGCCGAGGAGGAAAGGCCTCCTACAGAAGAAAGAAGACCAGGGCGTGGCCTAAGAAGAGAAGAAGACCCCGGAAGAGAGCGGAAGATACAAGAAAGAAGAATACAGATGAAGATGGATATATATATATATTTATATATTTATTTAGTGTGGGGCTGTTGTGTGTGTATTTTTTTTTATTGTGGTTAGCGTGGGTGGGTGAAGGGGGTATTAGCCCCAACGGTGGTTGTTTAGGGCTTGCGGGTGGGTAGCGGGAGGGCTTAACCCCTACATGACCGTACCGATATTAACCGCTAAGGTCATGAAGGGGTTAAGAGCAACCGCAACCCCCCCGCAAGCCCTAAACAACCACCAAGGGCCAAATACCCCCTTCACCCACCCCCGCTAACCACAATAAACCTGGCACGGCTGGTTAAACCCTTCATTGCCTTAGCGATTAGCCGCTAAGTTAATGAAGTGGGCTTTAAATCCATTTTTCCTGCCTCGGATGCATGCCGGGGGGCTCCGGTGCTGGTATTAATGGTATCAGCTCCGGAGACCTCCGGCATCAATCCCAGGCCTGATTTTTTCTAAGTGCCTTTCTGCCGCTTACTGCATGACCTCCATAATATTGAATATACTGTATACAACATGAAAGCGGTATGAATGCGGTGAAGTGCGTGGCATTCGGAAAAAATCACCGAAATTTTTTGGAGATGTTGGAGAATAAAAGGGGCCGCGGCTGTATATGAGAAACACACCGTTTCTCCTCACAATCTCATATCTCCTGGAGGAATTTATTACAAAACTAGCTGAGTGACCCGGCGGACGACAGGGTTGGGCTTCCCCCGGGTGACTGGGTATCTGACTGAATGGGTGGGTGACTGGGTGACTGACTGAATGGGTGGGTGACTGAATGGGTGGGTGACTGGGTGACTGACTGAATGGGTGGGTGACTGGGTGACTGACTGAATGGGTGGGTGACTGGGTGACTGACTGAATGGGTGGGTGACTGAATGGGTGGGTGACTGAATGGGTGGGTGACTGGGTGACTGACTGAATGGGTGGGTGACTGAGTGGGTGGGTCAAGCACACCAAAAATGAAAAGGTTTAATGGTGCAAAATGTTTAATTTTAATGACTTAAAGTAGTAATTCAAATGACCTTTTGGTATACTTGACTATTGCGTTTTGATGACTAGTGTATCTTGACCAGATATTTTTGTTTTAGCACCCATCTTTAATGCCTGTTACCTTTTCAGACACCAGTTAGGGGCATCCGAAGTTGCCGGCTCAGAGAATCCTTTTTTGCTAATGGAACTTATTACAAGTCCCCTTGTTTACCTTTCAGCAAGCGTGCATTTGGTAATGTACTGGGTTTCTATTCTCTTCCCTTTTTATTTCATAAATCTTCTGGTCTCAATTGCTGTATGTTATTTTGTAATCTGGTCTTAATTGCTATGTTATTTTGTAACAATTTTTATAATATTAAATAACAAATGAATAAGAACTGTGTTTTACCTGTTCCTTCGGGTACATAACTGAAAACTCTCAAGCTTGCCAAGACACTCAAGTGCACATATACACAGGCCCTCATGCACACAAATTCCTGCTGACACTTACACGGATCCAAAATAAACATAGTTTCACATGGACACAGACACTCATGCACACGTAATATAAAAACTTGTGCACTTACATACAAATATTGGAATGCATGGTGGATAGTAAAACTCATGATCACTATCAGCTATGGACTTTTACCATCAGAAATATAAGTGCACAACTTGTTATTGTATTACTTTATATTAGTTCTGCAGACACTGAGTGAAAAGGTTAAGTATGGACATCTATCTGCCTCCACTTTCTAATGCCACATTCTACACTTTTATGGATTCTACATGCCCACTCCATCTATTGTGAAAGATGAAATGGTCAAGCATCAATCATTGTTTAAGCTTGTCTGTGTAACAGCTGCTTCCAACATTTTGCACTTTGTAAATTCTATGCCCTAAGATACCAAGATAAGAAGGCAACATCTGCAATGAGAGGAATACTAAATACTTACAGATACAGCAAAGGTTTCACTCTCTTAATTCCACATTCCATGTCTCCCCTGGTAGGTTGCAGACCCCTGCAACAATTCAACAATCAAGAAGCATGATCTGTGCCTGTATTAGGCTCTCCAACCATATGGAGGCTAGAGAGATGGCAATGCAGTAAAAGTTATTGATTATTTTAATAATTGAATGGCACTGGACAAACACAACACTTTGGTTCTCTGTCGAAGTAAAGATGACAATTTTTATTGTGTTACCTTTTGTACTTCTTGCATTGCAGGTTTCACTGGTTCTTTCCACAATTTAGAGTCCCAGCTCTCAATGAAATTTTGGCTGGATTCTGCATTTTCTGGGGACGAGTCTGCCGATTCTTTGCCAGTGCACGATGGCACCTGGATGCTCTCTTTTGGTGTTTTTCTTTGTTTTGGCATAGTAAGGTAAAATATACTTCTCTAACAAGTGTATGTAAAACTGGCACATCTTTAAAACCTAGTTCGACCAAACAAGACATATTACAATTCATTATTAGAAAACATTCATGTAATACCTTTTCTATTATTTGTAACATTTGTTTAATTCAGTCATGCTTGATTACCTACAACATTTATGACTGGAAACCTATTTTTATCAATAGATGAAAAATACACGAACAAATATAAATGATTAGAATTATGGAATTATTATGGTAATGTATGCATTATCTTTTTAGTTGAAGATAATATTAGTGCAATACAGTGGAGCCTCACATTCATAAAAATAACCAACACAATGACTTTGCAATGTCTTGACATATGATTCACATCTATTTAATGCAACTTAAAAAAAAGCTACAATATTCTGTTCTATATGAGATATGAGTGCCTAATGTAATCTAATTATATCTACCCAAAGGAATGTGCAGTTTCACAGAATGGTTTTTTTCCTACTGTTTGGAGCCAGATTTTCCGACATCTATGGTGTATTTCAAAATTTTAGTGGTGGCATTAGTTCTGGACAACTATAGCTTTGCTGTAGATTATAATATATATACAGCACACATGAATAAAAAGAGACCTTTAAAGTCTCAAACTCTGTACGCTATAATTTAATCTACTAAAAAGACAAGCACTCACAACTGAAAACATAACTGGTACATTAAGCATTTGTGCAACTATAAAGCAAATGTTAACAATTGAACAGAAACTGTTTCATGGGTGATTCAAATACTTTGTATGGTACCTAGTGATATTTGTTTCTAAGCAGGAATTTAAGATGTCTCAAATATTTTCATTATTAGGGATATATAATCCATTGTTTAACTGAACATGTATCAATAGCGGTAGCCTTCAAGGAGGGTACAGGTTAAATTACATTCAATTCTCTAGGCAATAAAATAGGCTTTTCAGAATAAGGGAACAAATCATTTCATAGAGATATGTTGGGCATTTCCATGTAAGACACAATGGGTTGTACAGCCTAGGATGAAGTTCCTATTACAGAAGGAATGACCTTAGAAGGGTCAACAACAGCCTGATGAGCACAGCTCCGGGATCTTTGTACCACCCTGATGACCTCGGTCCAATTATAATTGCACACCAGACCGATGGGCACAGCCCCATTATCATTGCACCAGCCTAAGTAGACACCCAATAGCATTACATTTGCCTGATGAGCAGAGACCAAGTGGTCATTGCACCATCCTTCTTGAAACAAAGTGTCTTTTTATCCTGCAGACAACTTGTAACTGGGTGGATCCCACTAGGAAGTGAGAAAGGGAAACCTGCTTGCATAACCTAATACAGCACTGAGGAGGTTAATTCTAAAGCAAGCTGCCTTCATTGATCTCCTCACCTGCCTCATTAAGCCTCGACAGCAGTTTTGGCTATCTCTAATCCAGGGAGGTGCTCACCCTGCATCCTTTATCCCAGCTAGGATTAAGCCGGGGGCCCGAACGTAAAAACTTGAATATTACCAAATTTTATATATTTGTTGTTGGTAAGGGGTTTAGCCCCCAACCAGTAGACAGGGATTATGTGGTCTAGTCAGAGCTCCATATACAGTAGGAGCTGTTTTGGTTTCCCTGTTACCATGTTTTGCTGGTAAAAGCTATTTTATGTTTTGAAAGTTGTGGCGAATAAAAGCCTGTTTAAATTACCCTTTAAAAACATCGCCTGTGCTAAAAACATCTGCACACAGTTATACAATCTTCTCCCTTATCTGGCCAGCAGTTATTTTCTCTTAGATTATAAGGACTCAGACTGGCAAATCTTGCTAAGGGTTAGGCTGAACAAGCCATTTATTTTCCTGCTACTAGTGAAAAAGGCTGAACACAAAGGCCCCAGGATCAGCCGGTGGCGCAGGGCAGCCCCCCGCCATCATATCACATACCCTGGGTATGGTACCAGACTGATTATCACAAACCTCAAACGCCCTTGTTCCGCTAGTATGAAACAATCTTCCGAAAAGTTCCCCTCCCCAAAGACATGATACCAGCAGTGACGCAGTCAGATTATCTGTATGATTCTTCATATAGCTTCAAACTGTACCTATTTAGCAGAAACACTACATATTGGGGTAACAATGGTACCTATTATGTGGATACTGTATTCGTTACACATTTTGCCCTCCTGTCACACAGCTCTTGTTACTCTAATGTAATTGTGCTTTACATTCATCTCCATACAAGGAGTACAAAATATAAAATCTGCTTTGTCACCAAATTCCTTTTGTTGACAAGATGGATAAAAGACACAATATTTTGGCTTTCAGTATGCCGAAATGTACCTCTCCCCCTCTCTCTTGTCCCGTCTCACAACTGTCTTTCCACAATCTTCTGCTGGATGTCCCACCGTTACCTGAAGCTTAGCATGTCCAAAAGAGAACTAATACTCTTTCCCCTTTCATAGCCACACCTACACCCAAACTCTCCCTCACTGTCAATATTACCACAATCTCAACAACCCAAGCCCGCTATATAGGGGTCATTTGTGACGTTGCCTTCTCCTTCATTCCTCACATTCAATGCCTCTGTAAATCCTGCCATCTCCACCTCTGAAATATCGCTAGGATACACCCTTTTCACACATGCCGCAACTTGTCCCGCCTTGACTACTGCAACCTTCTCTTAGCTGGCATTCCACGTTTCTGCCTGTCCCAACTCCAAACCATCCAAAATGCTGCTACCAGACTCATACCTGAGTCACCGCTCCACTTCTGCTGCACCACTATGCAAATCCCTACACTGGCTTCCCATGTCTTATAGGATCAAATGTCAAATCCTAGCTCTGATTTAGGCTAAGGACCCGCTGCGGTCGGCGGCGCACGGCACACCAGCCCCTTACCTCCAGTCTGGAGGTCCCCGCTGGCTCCTTCCGACGTGGCTGACTGCGTTCTGTGACACGTCAGCCGGCCGGAGCTGCAAGCTTCTGGTGATCAGAAGCGCTGACGCGTCACGTGGTGCACGAGTCAGCCAATGAGGAGTTTGAGGAGGGAAGGAGGGGAGCTACGGGAGGGAGGCAGTTTGGGAGGGAAGTGTGCCTGTGTGTGCAAAGTAAATGTCCCACAGTATCCCTCTCCTCCCGGACCCACAGCCTCCCGGACCCACAAACCCCCCCCCCTCCTGCGGACCCACAACCTCTGCTCCTTCACCCACAACCTCCTCCACCCCTCCCCGGGCTCAATGGCCGCACCCCGACCTGTTTTGGCCACGCCCCCCGCGCCAAAAAAAGTCAGCTGCAGACTACAGATCGTGGTGCAGTGACTTGCACGCGCCGCCGGCAAGTAAGGCGGCCATGAGGACGCGTACAGCATGTCCTCAGCCTTACAAAACTCACAACAATGTTTCCACCCCATTGCACCTCAGCCCTCATCCCCAAATATATCCCTAAACGACCCCTACTTTCTGCCCATGACTTGCACCTCTACCCTTGCCTCATTACCTCCTCTCACTTCCACCTACAAGACTTCTCCCGTGCTGCACCCTCTCTGTGGAATTCCCTACCCACGTACAATCAGACTCTCCCCCAGCTTTCAGACATTTAAAAATTCACCTTAAGGAAGCCTATCTGAAATACCCCTAACAACCACCCCCCTCCAACCCCATTGGGACCAGCTGTGCAACTGAACCAAACTTCATGCTATCTACTGTAACATCCACCCCCACCAAACCTTAATGGGATCAGCTGTGCAGCTGGACCATCCTCCACCCTGGGCACACTCTCTCACAATGAGCAGCCCTTTCACCATTTGTTTCAACATTACTCCATATACCCTGTAGATTGTAAGCTCTAACGAGCAGGACCCTCATTACATTTTATATCTGTTTGCGCTTATCATTTTAATAATGTAAGTTACATAACTCTGTATTCCCATTGTACTGTGTTGCGGGATATGTTGGCGCTTTACAAATTAACGATTTGTAATAATAGTGTAGCCCCGTTCTAAAAACAGGCCCTTATTAGCATGAAGGCTATGGTAGATGTTGGCAGTGTGAGGGTTAATCACCTTGCAGACAGAGGTTCCCATGCTGCAGGGAGCGGGGCCAGGCGCCCAGATTTATGTAGGGATCTGAGGCTGAGCCTGATTCATCCTTAGCCAGGGTTAGTCTAAGTCAATGCTGCCACAGACCGTGTAGAGGCATTCGTGTGGGGCACGGTCACATTGCCTTAAGGCAAACCTTACCAAACTTTTCATGTTGGTGACACACTTTTTAGACATGCATCATTACGTGACACAGTAATTCAGTTTTACTAGCAAACCGGAGGTTAAACTAACCCCTAATAAGGGATACGGACACATACATAAATTGTAATAACGAAATATATGGGGACACAACATATCTCCTGAAAACCTTACATTTATATTTTTAAAAATATATGATTTGTAAGATAATAACATACATTTCCAAGATTGTTGTCATTTATGAGTAACAATATGTAAATATGTGCAAGAATTAAAAAAAAATTGAATAACACCAATAACTACTTACCATTTTAATGAGATGTATGAGGTTGATGGGATGAACACAGCTTTTGAATATTTGGTGGAATATTAGATAAAGACACTCGCATTTTGACAGAGAGAGAGAGAGAGTGACAGAGAGAGAGGATGACAGAGAGAGAGAGAGGATGACAGAGAGAGAGAGAGAGAGAGAGAGAGAGAGAGGGTGACACAGAGAGGAGAGAGAGGGTACACACAGAGAGAGAGAGGGTGATAAAGAGAGAGAGGGGGGTGACAGACAGAGAGAGGGTGACAGAGAGGAGGAGGGAGAGAGAGGAGAGAGAGAGAGAGAGAGAGAGAGAGAGAGAGAGAGAGAGAGAGAGAGAGAGAGAGAGAGAGAGAGAGAGAGAGAGAGAGGGGGGGGGAGTGACAGAGACAGAGAGTGACAGAGAGAGTGACAAAGAGAGAGAGGGTGACAGAGAGAGAGAGGGTGGGTGACAGAGAGAGAGAGAGAGGGTGACAGAGAGAGAGAGAGACAGAGAGAGAGACAGAGGGTGAGAGAGAGAGAGAGAGAGAGAGAGAGAAAGAGAAGAGAGAGACAGAGATAGAGAGAGAGGGTGACAGAGAAAGAGAGGGTGACAGAGAGAGAGGGTGACAGAGAGAGAGGGTGACTGAGAGAGAGAGAGGGGTGACAGAGAGAGTGACAGAGAGTAACAAGAGAGAGAGGGAGACAGAGACGAGAAGGGGGTGACAGAGGGAGAGAGAGGGTGACAGAGAGGAGAGAGGGTGACAAGATAGAGAGAGAGGGGTGACAGAGATAGAGAGAGAGGGTGACAGAGATAGAGAGAGAGGGTGACAGAGAGAGGAGAGGGTGACAGAGAGAGAGAGAGAGAGTGACAGAGAGAGAGAGAGTTAAGAGAGAGAGAGTGACAGAGAGAGAGAGAGGGTAACAGATAGAGAGAGA